>NC_056751.1:694347915-694627915 GCF_019279795.1 Protopterus annectens | reverse complement strand
CATATGTTCTGTGTGCAGTCTTTTAACATCATCATCATTTACAGAGGCCAGGATACGTGGTGTACCTTGAAGGCTCCAATTAGATCAGAATAGCATGTCGTGATCTGTCACTGCAGCTGCTCATTGGGCTGTACTAACTTATGTTGTGATAATAGCAGATCACACATCCTTTATTTATGGTGGTCCTCATGATCATCTCTTCTGTCATCCCCTGCCTGTACAGCTGCTACTGGCTGCCTTCCTTTCATAACTGGGTGCTGTTTTTATACATGTGACAAGTATGGTGATCACCATTCCCAGATTTCTTTCTACACAAATCACTTCCCACAAAGTCCCACTTGAGGCCTATGGCTATTTCACAACCATCACACACACACACACACACACACACACACACACACACACACACACACACACACAGATATGCATACACATCTTTTATAATCTAGGCAATCAACAAAATCAAATAATTAAACTCACCAACATAATATGAAAATCTAAACTATATCATTCTTTCAGACTAATTTCTTATAGTAAGCCTTTTTTTAATTTGTGAAAGACTAGATATTTCTATTTTTTATGAATGGCAAATCTGAACTAAATAAGCATGGTAATCTCATAGCAAATCAGTAGCTATACAATATCTATATAGCTGCATATTAGATTACTACCCTCCTTTGTAGTGAATACTCAGCTTGTAACAAATCTTTCCCAGTTATCCTACTGGTGGATGAAGTCTGACCTCTCAAGTCCAACTGCTTGAGTTTAACTCACAGATGAGCAGAGTTTGTCCTCAGGAAATCACTGTTGGTGAATTGTGACAGAAGTGATTCCTTTTCAGGGGAAATTTTCCCTTCTTTGAATTGGTATGACATATGTATAGGTTTGTAAGGATGCAGTGAGGGATGTCCACATAAAAAACATTTAAGTGTTTTATGCCATGATGTTTTTTTCCTAGATTCTATCACATCCTTTTCTTTAAGATGGCAGATTTTAGTTCTAACAATAATCAAAATATGCTCTTAAAAATTATTAATTTAATAGGTTTATTAAAGCTTAGGATAACAAAAGACAACAGAAGAAAACATATATGTATGTATATCTACCGATCTATATATATATCCATATAGGTCCCATTCATTTGGTCGAATTTCATTTGGTCGAAAATGATTTCAGGCAGCCCACTTCACTGAAAGCTCATTTGGTCGAATTTCATTTGGTCGAAAATGAAATATAGCCCCTGCCCCACTGCAGTGTGACCCTGGAGTGAGAATATTAAGTAAGGGGGGGTGTAGCCCCCCCACATAATTGTAGTGTATTTACTGTTATATGAAGGTGTATCTATTAAAAATACATTGCGATATATATATATATATATATATATATATATATATATATATATATATATATATATATATAAATATATATAAAAATATGTTCAATAAAAACTATTTGCAAAATGTGGGGGGCTATGCCCACCACACCACCCAATGTGGGGGGCTGTGCCCCCACACCCCACACCCCCTTACTTAATATTCTCACTCCAGGGTCGCACTGCAGTGGGGCAGGGGCTATATTTCATTTTCGACCAAATGAGCTTTCAGTCAAATGAGCTTTCAGTGAAGTGAGCTACCTGAAATAATTTTTTACCAAATGAAATTCGGCCAAATGAAGTAGACCCACCCATATATAGTTCTGATGAAGTTCTTTATACCAATAAAAGGACGAAAGCGCTAAACTACAGTTCGGACTCAGTGTGACTTTTCTTCCTATCCACAGAAGTTTTTTATTTTTCATATCTATATATATATGTTTACTATCAAATGTTTGAAGTTAGTTTACCATTGTTCAGGTGGTCAAGGGTACAGGTGCAAAATCTGAAAATCCCAAGTTAAAATTATGTTGCCTCCAGAACATTGAGACAGCTTGCATTCATGGTTTTGAACGTCACTGTTCACAATTGGATACACTACAGTGGGGATTGGGAAAATTACCCTTTTCCACAGGAAAAAAAATACACTAAACACATGTATGCGGGGGGGGCAAACCCCCTGCACACCTCCACTACTTATATATACTAACTCCGAGATCACACTACAGTGGGGAAAAGAGAATATTCCCTTCTCCTCATTGTTCTGCGGTGTACAACAAGCTCGCTGCCTGTTTGATGATCTGTTTTTTCACGAAAGTGCATATTTGGAAAAATGCACCTTCACAAAAATATAGTCTGACATTTGATTTTCATAGAAATGTAAATTTGGTGGGTCAAACTAAAACCATCTATATATATATATATATATATATATATATATATATATATATATATATATATATATATATATATATGGATCTAGGACGTTTGCTTGAGTGAGCAAACGTCCAAATCCATAATAACCGAACACACTTTAACGAAAGCGCTTTTATCAAAAAAGCGCTTTCGTTAAAGCATGTTACAAAAAAAAAATAAAACATTACATTTACATTTTAGCAGGGAGCTTCGACCCCCTGCACCCCCCATGTGGGAGGCTGTGCCCCCCACACCCCCCTACTTTAATATTCTCCCTCCAAGACTGCACTACAGTGGGGAAAAAGGAAATTTCACTTACCCGCACTGTAGTACAGCCTCGACAACAGGCATACTTACACAAAAGTGCTTCTTTGGTGAAAAGCACTTTTGCGTAAGTATGCCCGGCCATCTGGGTTTCGGTCGTTTGCTCACTCGAGCAAATGTCCTAGATCCATATATATATATATATATATATATATATATATATATATATATATATATAAATAAATAAATAAATATATATATATATATATATATATATATATATATATATATATATATATATAAATAAATATAAATAAATAAATAAATAAATATAAATATATATATATATATATATATATATATATATATATATATATATATATATATATATATATGTGTGTGTGTGTGTGTGTGTGTGTGTGTGTGTGTGTGTGTGTGTGTGTGTGTGTGTGTGTGTGTGTGTGTGTGTGTGTGTGTAGTGAAAGGGAGGAGAATGCCTCAAATCTTGCCCCTTGATGCAGTATCCGGCAGTATAGACCCAGGATACTAACTAATCAATGTAGCCAGCATTTTTTTGGTTTATTTTTACATAATAATAATGTGTGCATGTCTGGGATGCTCCAATGCTTGCAACAGTCTGTGGGTTAACAGGGAAACGGTGCTTATAAAAGGCAGCAGCAAGAATAACCTGACATACTTCTCAGCTCTCAGGATCTTTGTATAATTATTTGGGGATTTTTTGGCAAATCATTGAGGAATGGAGTCACTAAATGTGATAAATATTAAATTTTCAGATGTTGTATCCTTTGGAAAAGACATACGAATTTAAAATCTGTTATTCTAACAATGTTCTAAGTTCATTAGAGCAATATTTAAAATCTGTCCCTGATTTTGGGATGTGCCCCGTAAAATCCGGTAAAATCAAAGATGGAGGAGAAATACCAGATACATCAGGGAGATTATTTAAACTATTAGTGGGACTCAGTAAAAAGTTAACAGACAACCAGGTGTGCACTGTACGTACACGAAGAAGACTGAACCTCTAATATCTGGCATTACTGACTAGCTGTAAGGATCCATGAGCAGGCACAATAAAAACTTAGGAACAGGTGTGAGGTATGTGGTATGCATGTGTCTGAATATGTGTATGTGTTGGGGGAGAGTAATAGCATCAGTTAATTAGTGGGGGGCTGAGAAACAGCATTGCTTTTTTATTTAGAAATATCTCTATTTAGCTGAAGTGTTTGTGTGGCTTGCTTGCTCTGAATATCAGTCATTTCTGGCTACATTTAATTTTGATTTGAAGCTCTTCATTTAAGGTTTCATCACTTCTATTTTGTATCTTATTCTAATATTACATTTGTTTTGTTTTAAGTTTTCTGTTCTGTTGGAGTTTTAAGAGTTCTTGCTAGGGTCAGTTAGAAAAAGTTACCAAAGAATTCCTTGCAAGCTGTGAATGGCATCAGTTAATTAGTGGGGAGCTGAGAAACAGCATTGCTCTTTTATTTAGAAATATCTCTGTTTAGCTGAACTGTTTGTGTGGCCTGCTTGCTCTAAATATCACTCATCTCTGGCTGCATTTTCCCCCTCCCACCCACTCAGTTCTCATTGTGTTCTTAAATTTGGTGGCTTTTGAGTTGCCCATCTCTACTATAAATCTCATTTTGGACATTACTCCAAATCCCATCTCATCAGCTCATTCTACTGAGTAGAGAGAGATCATTTGGGAAGGCCCACCTCCTTAGTTTCTCAACCTTGAATTATCTTGTTTCTTCCCATCCCACTTAACCTAAAAATAAATAAATAAATACATTGTATTTTATTCATCTGCTTTTACTGTATTTGTGGTTCTTCCTACTTTATTATTTTATTTTGCTTTTGTTGCTTGTTCTTAAAAGTATTCAATTGGATTTATTCTGCTGCATGTATTACTGCTTGTTAGTAGCCTGACAAAATTGCAACTGTTATTCTAAGCCTTTTGGTTTAAGCACTTGGGCTTCAGGCTAGTTGTTTTACATTAGGAAGGTTTGTCATCTACACTCTTGTGGCAGGAGAGGTAGCTTGCATCCTTCTAAGTTGGGAATTGCTGGTTGAAAGCTTAGTGTGTCTGTTATTCTAAAAGTGTCTTAGTTCTGGTTTAAGCAATTTGGCTTAAGGCCACTTATTTTACATTAAGAAGGTTTGTGGTCTACACTCTTGTGGGAGGAGAGGGTAAGTTCTGCTCTTCTGAGCTGAGAATTGCTGGTTGAAGGCTTATTGTGCCTGCTTATTTGGACTTCTTTATGAAATTGGTGCACCTTATTTGCTGTAGCATAGACTAGATCAGACTTGTTGACTCTAGATCTGTTTGTATAACTTGAGCACTAATCCAGGGCATCTATTTTGGAGAGGGTTCCCCTACACCCTAGTGGCACGATTGTGCAATTAGAATTAATCTGATTGAAGGTTGCTGGAACAGGGCTCATTTTTGAGATTTTTTATTGGTTAATTAGTTAATTTGTTTAAATCAGTTTGCTTTTGTTTTATTTAAGAGTGTATCCATTTTCCTGTGTTAAATTGACCTAAACAGAGTTGAAATGTCTTTAGCATAGTCTGGTTACAGGGTTTGCTGTATCCAGATCTATTTGTGTGATTCCTGTGTTTCATGCTACAGAATCTTGTGTTGGCCCGGGCCTGCCTGCACTTAATGGGAGTAAGTGAACTGGTTGGAACTGGTCTGGCATAGGGTGTTGCCTAAGAACTCAGTGACAAGGGTTGATTGGTCAATTCCAGTGTTGCTATTTTACTTTTGTTTCTGCGGTATTTAAACCCTGCGTTTGCATGGGTTTATGCTTGTTTGCATGTCGTGCACCACCGCTGTGCTGTTTCAGGTCTATATTAAATAAACAAAATGACAAAAGAGTGAATGCTCTTTGTTTGACAAGTAAAACTCAAAATCACAAAACAACAAAGTTACGGAACAGCGATTTTTTTCCCAGGGAAACAAATCCCTGGGCCATTCTTGGGACTTTGCTGTTTCCTCCACTGTGGTGCAATCTCAGAGTTGGTTCCCTGGGGAAAAAAAACACTCCTCTGTAACTTTGCTGTTTTGTGATTTCAGGTTTTACGTGTCGATGAAAGAGTTTCTTTTATTTAATATACACCTGCTGTTTCAACCCTTTGTGAACTATCTCAGCTGCATTTTTCCCTTACCAGCACTCTTGTGTAGGTGAGGCCATCACTTGCAACTACTGTATTCATTTTATCCAGTCCTACTCACACTTATAGATACTATCCTCAGATAGTACCCACTCTACTATCCTTGACCTCTTTTCCACAGATTCTGACAACCATGGATGGACATTTTCCTATGGTCTCTTCTGCTATTCTAGATGATATGGGCATTGTGAGACAGTGCACAACTGATTTTGTATATGGACAGCCCTCTACTGCTATCACCTAGGAACACAATATGTGAGAGATGCAATTACATTAAGAACCTAGAATCCTTGCTGTCTCAGTCACAAGCCAGTACATCTGGCACTGAGAATGTTGTCTGTGCAAACACTACACACACCACACCTCTAACACCATCCACATCTGTACAACACACTCCTACATATGCAGAGGTTGAAACAAAAACATACCTAAACAAAAGAGACATCCGAAGCAAAAACACACATGCACATCACAACCCACAGCACCACGCATCATACATAGTACATACACCTGTGTCTAACAGCGTCTAAGGCCCAGTCACAAACCCAACATACTAGTCATAGGAGATTCTGTCATGAGACCCACAGATGTGTCCCTCACCAGACTAGACAAGGAGAAAGTCATGGTAAGTTGCTTGTCAGGTGCTAGAATCCACCATTTCATGCACACACTCAAGTCTCTTAACAACAGGTGCTGTTACGACTCTGTCATAGTCCATGTTGGTGTGAATGACTTGAGGCATACCTCTCTGGACTCTGTGAAGAGAGACATGATTGAGCTCACCAAATATGTGTCCCAGGTAGGTATGTCCCTAGCATTAAACAGCATCCTAACATCACCCAGAATGATGCCTCAATACAAACAGAAAATGATTGAGTTTAACAATTGGCTTAGTTTCTGGTGTCATTCCAAGGGGATCCAGTACCTGACAGCCTGGGAGGACATGACTGGCAGACCATGATGCTTTGCCAGAGATAGCCTTCATCTGTCTCCCCTGGGCCTCAGGCTTCTGGCAAAGGCTCTTGCCTCCCCCATAGTGCCTTTTTTAAGCAAAGTTATGAGCACAAAATTACCAACATGAAAAATTCTTCTAAATGAAATTTAAAGGTCATGCTACTAAATGCTAGGGGTCTTAGCATGAAACTGCACTCATTGCAAGCATTCCTTGCCCTGGAGGATGCTGACATGTGTGCAGTCACTGAAACCTGGTTCAAAGCTGCAGAGACCACCCCAGCCTTGCCAGGTTACTCTTCCTACCATACTTTCATACCCCAAATGGAGGGCTACAAAGCCAAAAGAGGTGGAGTTTCAATATTTATCAAAGACATACACACCTCCAGGCTGGTCAAATGGTATTGCACACAGGAGTCACTTCAAGTGCAGTTAACTGTTGACAAAACACCTATTAAAATAATAGCTAGATATAGTCCCCCATCCATGATGTAGGATGCCCACTCCACCTATCTGGACATACTTGAATCCATCAAGATACAAAACTCTACCCTGATCCTGGGTGACTCTAACTACCCAATCATAGAGTGGAAGACCTATTCTGGCCTAAACATGAATACCCAGACATTCCTCGCCTTTCTCAATGCCAATCCAATGGATCAGCTGGTCAACACCCCTATGAAAAGTGGAAGTATCCTGGTCCTGGTCCTAACCAACATGTGTAGCCACTGTAGCACCTCTACAGTGTCATCCTCTTTGGTAAGATCCGGCCATAAAGCAATCACTTTCAAAGTCACCATCTCCCCTGACCCCCATCCCTTGTCAGGGTCAAGCAAAAGAAACTTTTCCAAAGCTGACTACAATCTCCTGAGAGCAGGTATAAGCAACTTCACAGCCACTGTCCCTTCAGCTGGAACTAGTACTAATGCCCAAGCCTACACCAAAAAACTATATGAGCACTTATATAGCAGTATGGACTCAGCAATACCTGACAGGACCAAATCATCTTCCTCAAGGAAGAGTAAACCTGTCTGGTGGACAGCATCAATAAACAAACTCTATAATAAAAGGAAATAAATTGCTGTCAAAGACCAAGAAGTAGCAGGTGCCAAGTTGGAGGCAATCTCTCCTTTGGCTAAACAAGCAAATAAGGTAACTGGTGAAATGCTTTAAGGCTAACTTCGAGTCCAAATTGGTCACATCAACTAAGGACAGTCACAAGGCCTTCTTCACATATCTCTGCAATCTCAAAGTAACACCCAAATATGCTCTGAACCGGTAGTCAATAACACCACATACACAAATGCTCTAGATATAGCCAACCTGCTGGCAGACAGGTTTAGTGAAAGTTCACCCCCCCATCCCCCATCAGTAAACCAGGACATCCCAGTACCTGTCCCCCTCCCCTCATCCCCAGGAAGCAGGTCTTTAATGCGCTCTCAAAGACAAAAAAATACATTCTCTATAGGACCCGACAGCATCCCTGGTTGTATCCTACATGAACTCAGGCATGAACTCTCAGATCCATTAGGCACCCTATTCAACCAAAGCCTGAGTACTGGCTTCATCTCAGCCAAATGGAGGACAGCCACTGTCATCCCTCTACACAAAGGTGGAGCTTCTATTGACTCAGGCAATTATTGCCCATCAGCCTAGCTAGCCTGATCTGAATGGTCATGGAATGCATTATCATGGACCTTATAAACAAGGACTTTGGCAACCTCCAAATGCTTGACTCCACACAGTTTGGTTTTGTCAGAAGGACATCATGCCTGTTAAATTTGGTTGACTTATTCTAAACAGTCACCAAAGCCATGGACAAGGGACAGATGGTGCACACCACCTACCTTGACCTAGCCAAAGCCTTTGACACTATTTCCCACTCGGGCATAATAGATAAATTCTCTCAGCTAGGCATCAACTCATCTGCTGCCAGATGAGTAGCTAACTGGCTCACTGATAGAACCCTCTCAGTCAAAATAGGGGAAACCACCTCTAGTAGTAGACCCATAATGAGTGGTGTACCCCAAGGATTGGTCTTGGGGTCTCAACTGTTTGGGATATACTTTTCTGAGATGCAAGCCAAAAGAGGTCTGTGGCTGACCAAGTTTGCAGATGACTGCAAGCTGGGTGCTGTCTTAAATTCTCCTAGTGATGTAAACATCCTCCAAGAGGGCCTTACCCAAACTAATGACTGGTGCCAGAAGTATGGCCTCAGACTGAATGTCAAGAAATGCATCTTTATCCCTTTTGGGGAAAATGGCATCCCCACTAATTATCACATTAATAATGACATACTAAGGACACAATCAGTCGTGAGGGACTTGGGCCCCCAGGTTGATAGCAACCTGACGTTTGACCACCATGTTGCCTCCGTTGGACAGAAGGCTTTCTACATGTCCCGCCTCATAAGTCAGGGTATTTCATTCAGGAATAAGGAGTCATAACATCCCTGTACGCCTCCCTTATCAGATCCATTATTGAGTACAATGCCCCCTTTGACATGTACCTTGCCAAGCACATGCAGCAGCTGGAGAGAAAACAAAGGTTCCTGACCAGGAAAATCCAGTGTCTCAAATACCTATCCTATACAGATAGGCTAAAATCCCTGTCCCTCTATTCAGTCTCATACAGACTGCTCAGAGGTGACCTGTGTCTGGCATACAAGGCTGTCTCAGATTCAGCCTTGATGAAGTTGCTGCAAATCCATAAGTCAAACTCCACTTGTGCAACCCACATGCAAGGCCTCAACCTGGTCTGTGACATGAATAGAACTTGTTGGCAGGATAGGTTTGTGTCCCAAAGACTCCCCCATCTGTGGAATAGACTCCCTCTCCATGTGAAGCAGAGTGCCTCTGTTGCCCTCTTTAAGAGGAACCTGGACGAGTGGATTGGAAACAGAACATACAACCCCGGGAACCCATTTGTGTCCCTGCTGGACAGGGGAAACAGCTGCTGAAATTGTGGGAACATGGGCAGAATTCTTGGCTAGGCTTATAAGGGCCTCTGGGCCAGTAGCCTAGTATCATCCTATGAACCTATGAACTTCTAATGATCCAATAAAGTAAATACAGATATGACAGTCTTAACAGTCATGTATGAAATACCTGGGACATCATACATTTTTATTAATGTGTCAGTGCATATCTGAAATGTTAAAGCAAGTTAAAGCACATAAGCATTCAGTACTGTGGAGCATAGCTTCCAGCCATCATTTAATGTTGTGGTCTTCCCAAATTAAGAGTCACTGTGATGGTCTGCTCATTGTCTGAAATATGCTGTAGATTGCACTCAATAAAAGAATAGAGTAGACATGTAAGTTAACAAAAGTCCTAGACTGCTATCCATGTGTGTGTGTAAATGCCAGATTTGGAACAACTTTAATCAATAAAGTGTCAAAGGAGATGGTGCTTTGCTAATTAATTTTGTCAAATAAAGTGTTCAGTGTTCCTGTAGTCACTGCTTGTGGGTTCTAATCCAACACCAGCCAACTGATAAATGTAAAGTAGTCAATAATGTTTAAACATATGTAATAAATAAATGGTATCCAATACCCAGATTAAAGGTCAAGGTTGTGTTCTGATGATTTTGTCTGATATATGCTGTAGGTTGAGTCAATAAATGAATTGGGTAAATGTGTAAGGTAACAGAACTCCTACACAGCTATGCATGTGTGTAAATGCACAATTTGACATAACATGAATCAATAAAGCTTTTAAATGAGATGGTCTGATCATTTATTTTTTAAAGTAAAATTTTCAGTGTTCCTGTAGTCACTGCTTGTGGGTTCTAATCCCGCAACAGCCAACTGAGAAATGTCCAGCTGTCAAGTGTAACCAGTGTACACAAACATACCTCTCAACTGTCACGATTTTTGCTGATTATACTGAATATAACCCCATATGTCTGGTACTCTGATTTGCAGATATATGACATCACTTGAAATGCAATTTAATGGCAAATCTGTTATCAGAACATTTTGCTACTATTTTATGAGCACACTATGTAAGACTTTTCCCTGTCATTGTGGCTTTGTACCACCTTATGTATGGCTTGGCCCATAATGTCCCATGCTTAGAGGTTGAGGGGTATGTACATGGAACATCATCTATACAATATAAGCAGTGTTCTCACAAGTAAAATATAACATATCTGGAAGTATGTAGTTGTACTCTGTATAATTATATTATCCATGAAGTTACTAATGTTTTTCTATTTTCTCTCACCCCTCTCCTTCATGTCTTTTATTAAATTAAATATATTTATTATTATCATTTGATATGATCATATTATACATTATTATCTCTTATGTTGGCTTTATGTATAATTTAATATTGCTTTGCTGTTAAAAACTTTCATTCACATTATTTATTGTTGTGTTCCTCATTATACTATTTTCAGTTTGTTTCTATTACTCATTATTGTTTTATCTTATGTTATTAATTATATTTGTTTTGGTTATGTTTATTTTTCCTTTATGTTTATGTTTCATTTACCACAGTGTGACAAGGTATGTCGGTACCTGGTGTTCCATCTACCTTGGCTCCCCCGGCCGAGGCACCAGGACCCAGCACATCTGGGCTGCAGCCTGGAGGCACCCTCTCTGCTGCTTTTGCACTACCTGCTCCAGTGGGTGCTTCTTTTCCACAGGCTGGGCGTGGTTCCTCCTCTGGGAGTGGAAGTAGAGGGGGTTCTTATGTTACCCAAGATCAACTGCCAGGCATGGTGCATAGGCTTGTGCGCCAAACTGTTGGTGCACACCTATGCCAGATGGAAAGCATGCTGTCCATGATGGTGAGACAGTCTGTCCCCAGGCACTGGCATCAACCACTGCCTCCACAGGAGCAGTGAAGGTACAGTGCTGGCAGTCCCATGAGTGACGACTTGAGCCACACTGTTACCATGTCTGATGTCCATGGAACTGGGATTCCACAACACCATCCCCAACCAAGGTGTTAACCCCCCTCTTGTGTCCAACACCAACCTTGTCTGCTGTCTTGTCTGTGTTGTCTGCCTGCAAAAGCTTTCTCACCTTCCCAAGTTACCTACCCCACACATACATATATCCCTTCCCCAACATTCCACTGTCACCTTAAAAAAAGGGAGGGGCACCTATCATGCAAAAAAATATCATCCCATCCATAGCTCACATTTTGCACACATGTCCACTGGACACACTTAATTTGGTCCAATTGGCTTGACAACACACTTATATTGTTGCCACCCCTATCTCTGCTAAAAGTGCACAGTTGTTGCCACTGAAGAAATTAATAGCTATGGTTCTTTCCTACACCATTCCTGCACATACTTACCTGCCTTTTATTAGGTTTTTTCCCCTTGCTTGCACTCCATTTCACCACTGTTCTATCTCCCCAATTTTCTTTTCTTCAAAGAAATTTTGAGTGATGCTGTGCTACTCACAGCATTGCTAAGCTATGCTAAATGGTGGTATATTAATATATCTATTTGAAAGCATAATAATCATGTTCAAAAAAGTACACCTGCGCCCTGTTTCAAACTCAGTACCATCACATGTGAACAGTGCATGAACCCACCAAGCCACCCAGCCATTTAACTAGCACAGGTGTTTTAAGCAAAGCACAGTAATTGTCATTTACTCAACATTACGTGTGTTTACCCCATGCTAAGCTTCGTTCGACATCACGCAAGTCTGCTAAGAGATTAATGGAAAATAGGATTTTAACTGGCACTCTGTAGTGAAATATATCACTATAAGGCCTTACACACAATAATACATGTATGGAGGTATGTGAAAACAGGTAAATCTGCAGCATTTAAAATTACACCTGCTAAAAGATTAATGGAAAAATATGAATTTAACTGGCACTCTGTAGTGAAATACATCACTATAAGGCCTTACACACAATAATACATGTATGGAGGTATGTGAAAACAGGTAAATCTACAGCATTTAAAAATACACCTGCTAAAAGATTAATGGAAAAATATGAATTTAACTGGCACTCTGGTAGAGAAATAAATCACTATAAAGCCATACACATAATAATAGCTGTAAGTGGGGTATCTAACAACAGGTGAGTGTGCAATTATATCTACAAAATGAAAATCTTGCTTTTTTCCCACTTTTCTGAGAGTTAAAAAAGTTCAGTTACAGGCTTGCTGTTCCTGAACTGTTTGAAAGTTTCTGTGAGGCCATTTTTGCTTGGGCTGAAGGAGGGGCTCTGTGTTC
Organism: Protopterus annectens; assembly: GCF_019279795.1. NCBI lineage: Eukaryota > Metazoa > Chordata > Ceratodontiformes > Protopteridae > Protopterus > Protopterus annectens. Next base: position 694,615,004 of record NC_056751.1, on the reverse strand, counting down.
ATCAGTGGCAGTGACTAACATTGAGCAGCTTCCCTGCCCCCCGTGGAGGTGGTTACTGACTTGAAACTGTAGTTTTATTGGCCACTAGGGGTCATTTCCATAACTCCTTCATCTTCCTCTCTTAAAACCTAGTTGCCTCGTGGTTTGAGCGTCTTTTCAGGCTTGTTGGCTGTTGGTGAAGCACCCTCCAAGATGAAAAAACGCTGAGAGAAGAAGGGAGCCACTTTTGAGATTTTAAGTATTTTTCTCTGTTTATTTGCTAAGTTTTTCTGCATAGCTGCCTAGCTTGAGCATTTTCTGGCTTGTTAAACTTGATTTCTGTATTAGTAGCTGTATTTAGAGCACAACCAAAAGCTGTTTGCTGAATTTCCTGTTTGCACTTAATTTTAAATCGTTTTTTTCTTAAAACTTGCATATTTTCTGTCCTTGACCTAGCACTCTTGTGTGGGGTCATTTACTGCACTGTTATAACTTGATATTACTTGTGAACCTCTGCTATCTCTGTAAAAACAAAAAAAAAAATCTTGCTTTTTCCCACTTTTCTGAGAGTTAAAAAGTTCAGTTACAGGCTTGCTGTTCCTGAACTGTTTGAAAGTTTCTGTGAGGCCATTTTGCTTGGGCTGAGGGAGGGCTCTGTGTTCATCAGTGGCAGTGACTAACATTGAGCAGCTTCCCTGCCCCCGTGGAGGTGGTTACTGACTTGAAACTGTAGTTTTATTGGCCACTAGGGTCATTTCCATAACTCCTTCATTTGTCCTCAGAGGAGTGGTTTAAGGCAGTAACTTGTAGTTTATTGGTCATTTTGGGTCATTTCCGGTCTTTTCCAGCCCCTGCTATAAAGCACGCTTTAGCGCGCAGCGATTTAGCCGATTTAGCCGGAGTTGCTACCGTTGCACACTAGGGCAGCGCCCGGTTAAGCAGGTTTAAACTATTCGGGCTACCTAAAGTCCACTCTTCAAATTTTCCTTAAAACTACCTTCCTCGAACTATACTACTGATCTAATCAGCGTATCCTATAATTAAAAGATCATCTCTACTTGACTCCAAGTAGACTATTCTCTATCTTTTAAGCGTAGCACTTGCTCCTACAGTACTTATTACCTTGATACGGCACTCTTGTCATAGATAGTACCCCAAAAGGCAACCCCCACTTCTCGGTCACCCACGTCCCCGAATCTTTTAAAGTTTTTTTGTCTATTCCTTCTAGCATGTCGAGGATCAGTTGCTAGTGTCCTCTCCTGCTCAGCTGGTGAACCTGGGAATATTGAGGCAATGTTACAATTGCCTCATGTACACAGACAACCCTCTCCTCCTCCCACAAAACACAAATACATGAGAGATGCAACTATCACGGCCAAACTGGAGGCTGAGCTCTCTCAACATAGGACTGGCATGACCAGTCAGGAGGAGAAGGTTACCACACACACTATAGACCCAGTCTCACATAGTACCATTACAACCTCAAATCATACACATAAACACACAAAGACATACTGGAGGCTCTGATCAAAATCTACCAAAACAGCAGAGGCCACCAAAGCAGACACCCAAACAACCACCACCTCAGAACACAACACCTGCAACACATAGACCTCACAGTCAGAGTGTCAAACAGTCACAGCCCTTAAGGCCAAACACAATGCCAGACACACTAGTCATTGGTGACTCCATAGTCAGACACACTGGCGTCCGCTCACCAGACTGAGTAAGGAGAAGGTCACAGTAAGCTGCCTGTCGGGCGCTAGAATCCGCCACATAACGCAAGCACTCAGGTCTCTCAACAGCAGGTACAAATATGACTCAGTCATTGTCCACGCTGGTGTAAACGACCTGAGGCGTACCTCCTTGGACTACATGAAAAGAGACATTGAGGAGCTCTCTGATTATGTAGCCCAGGCAGGTATGACCCTGACCTTGAGCAGTATCCTACCTTCACCAAGAATGATGCCACAATACAGAGATAAGATGATCAGCTTTAACAATTGGCTTAAACACTGGTGTCATTCAAAGGGGATCCAGTGTCTGTCTGCCTGGGATGACATGCTGGACAAGCCACGCTGCTTCAAGGGGCGGCTTGCACCTGTCACCCTGGGATTCGGATATTGGCAAAGGCTCTTGCCACCCCATAGTGCCTTTTTAGGCAAGGCTCAAATTCTAAACCTACCACCCTAGAACACAAAAAGGAAAAAAAACTAAGGGTAATGCTGCTCAATGCCAGAAGTCTAAATCTCAAAATGCACGCACTGAGGCCCTTCTCAGTATGGAGAACATCGATGTCTGTGCTGTGACAGAAACCTGGTTCAAGGCTCCTGAGAGCACCCCAGCTATCAGGTTTTACCTCATATCATGTGTTCCGCCCCAAAATCCGGACAATACCAAGAAAGGAGGGGGGGATATCCATATTCATCAAGGACACCCACACCTCAAGACTGGTGGCAACGCGCAATGCATCGGAGACCATCCAGGTGCAATTAACCATAGGCAAGACTGCGCTGCAAATTGTAGCATGTTACAGGCCACCCTCACAAACTCAGGAACCTCACATGGCCTTCCTGAAAACACTAGAGGGGATAAATGTATCACCAAACACCATCATACTAGGTGACTTCAATTACCCTAATATAGACTGGGAACACTACTCAAGCCCAAACACCCTAGCCCAAAAGTTCCTGGAATTCATAAACTCAAATGCCATGGAACAACTAGTCACCATCCCCACAAGAGGAGATAACATACTTGATTTCATCATCACGAACATGGGAGCACAATGTTCAACACCGGAGGTGTACCCCTCACTGGTGAGATCAGACCACAAACTAATCTCGCTGGAGGTCCTCATCCCACCCCCACCTGAAATAAAAAGACCACAGTAAAGAACTTCTCAAAAGCCGACTTCACACTTCTAAAGACTAGTGTGGTCTCCTTTAAGGCCCCCGAGCCAGCGGAAAACAGTACTCAAGCCGCTGAATCACTTACAAATGCCTTCTACCAGCACCTGCAGGACTGCATGGATAAGGCAATCCCAAGCAAAACAAAGACTTTTTGTACCAAAGGCAAGCGTCCAGTCTGGTGGACCCCAGCCATAAACAAACTCTACAACAAAAGGAGGAAGCTACTACAAGATAGAGCAAAATCCTTAAAAGGTAAGACACCCTTGATCACTATAAGTAAAAACTAAGAGCTCTCATAAAATCATCCAAAGCAAATTTCGAGAGAAAAATAGCTAAAGACTCAAAAGACAATCATAAGGCCTTCTTTAGCTATGTTAGAAACCTGGGAGGAAACTCCCAGATATGCTCAGAGCTAGTTCAAAATGATGTGAAGATTACTGATCCTACAGACATTGCCAACATACTGGCTGACAGGTTCAGTGCAAACTTCTCCCCTCCCCAAAGGAGAGATATCTATACCAACGATTGCAGCCCCAAACATCTCCAGCCCAAGTGAGAACTGCTCTCTCCAAAGCAAAACACAGCATCCATGGGACCTGATGGTGTCCCCGGCTGTGTGCTCCATGAACTCAATGAGGAATTAAACCCACAGCTAGGACAGCTGTTTAATCAAAGTCTTACCTCTGGATACGTACCCAGGAGTGGCGCACTGCAGCTGTGGTACCACTTCACAAAGCGGTGCCTCCACCGACCCTGGAAATTACCGCCCATTAGCTTGACAAGCCTTATCTGCAAAGCCATGGAGAGGATCATAATGGACCTCATAAATAAAGACATAAGGAATTTGCAGACTTTGGATCCAACCCAGTTTGGCTTTGTCAAAGGCAGATCATGCCTTTTAAACTTGGTTGACTTTTTCGAAACAGTCACCAAAGCCATTGATGAGGAAAGGCAGTCCATACAGCCTACCTCGATCTGGCTAAGGCCTTCGATACAATACCCCACTCGGGTATCATTGAAAAACTCATCAGCTTAAATGTCAACCCATACATCACAAGATGGGTTGCAAACTGGCTGAGTGACAGAACCCACAGGGTCAGAGTTGCTGGCGCCATGTCAGACTCAAAGCCTGTCACAAGTGGTGTCCCACAGGGCTCAGTCCTGGGCCCACTCTTGTTTGGCATCTACTTTTCCAAGTACAAGCAAACACAGGAGGGTTATGGCTGGCAAAGTTTGCAGATGACTGCAAACTGGCCATAGTAGAAAACACATCTGACACAGATATCCTTCAGAAGGGTCTCACAGAACGGATAACTGGTGCCAGAGCCACGCCTAAAGTTAAATGCCAAAAATGCATAGTCATACCCTTCGGGAAAAACAAGGTTACCCTAGCTACCAAATAGGTGGCAATCCACTGAGCACAGAAGAAGTTATCAGGGACCTGGGGACCCAGGTTGATAGTAGTCTGTCATTCGACACCCATGTAGCTAAAGTAGTTAGGAAGACCTTCTACATTGCCCACCTTATCATGAAGGGATTCTCATCTAGATCAAGGGAGGTCATAGTCTCCCTTTACTCATCACTCATCAGACCAATGATTGAGTACAATGCCCCATTCGGAATGTATCTGACCCGACACTTGCAGCAGCTGGAGAGGCCACAAAAGTTCCTCACCAAAAGGATAAAGGGTCTCAAAACCTGTCCTATGCTGCCCGACTGAAAGAACTCCAGCTCTATTCAGTCGCTTACATGCTCAGAGGTGACCTTTGCCTAACATACAAGGCCATGTCAAACCCAGATTTGATGAATATGCTTCACCTCAAAAATCTAGATCCATCAGAGCCACAAGGGCGGAGACTTAAACCTTGACACGGCTATTAATAGGACGTGCTGGAGGGATAGATTCATCACCCAAAGACTCCTATGCTGTGGAACAAAATCCCGGTACATGTGAGGCAGAGCACCTCGCTGGCCTTGTTCAAGAGAAATCTTGACCAATGGATGGGAGATCGCAGATATACCCCAGGGATTACCTCAGTGTCACTGCTCGACAGAGGCACAGCAAAATAATGGGTATAGTTCCCCATACTAAAGGGGTGGCATAAGCCACAAAACGATGGGCTAGGCTTGTAAATGCCCTCGGGCAGATAGCCTAGTATGAACCTATGAACCTATGAACCTATGAACAACATTTAAAAACTATACCTCTTGTAACAGTGACTCAATAACTCAATCTACTAAATGTTTTGAAAACATTAATATTTGGTCCACATGGTCCTGTGTTCAAATCCAGTGGTGCCTAGCATTTAAAATACATGTATGTGCACATCACCATTATGAATTCTAACATATATGACTGTCTCATCACCTATTTATGCACCCAAAGCAGTACAGGTAGAATGTTTGCTTATCAATAATGGAAGTCAAAGGCCTCCAGATGGACCACATTTACACTATTCCTATTACAATCCTAGAAAGTGCATAGAATGTCAGGTCATGTATTAGTATGAATTCACAGAGGATTGTGAAGTATTGAATTCAAATGATGTCCAGTAATATCAGACTGCAGCTCACAATGATTTGCTAGTGATATTAGAGACAACCACAGCTTCACAAGTAACATACACGTATGGAGGTCGTGCTAGAAGCAAGGTTTGCCTGTACACATGTTCCAGATGGCTACCATGACATAACACATGACATAACAGTAGTCCAACTTGTTGACATAATGTTCTAGGACACACCAAGCATGTTGCCTTTTACTCTGTGAATAATACCTTTGGCTAACATTCTTACCTTAAATACATAGCTTAATTTCCAGTGGGATGGGTTCCCTCAATCAGGCTCTGGCTGTACACCAAGGCTGCCACAGGTCCCACCGTTACTCACAAGTGTTGTTGTCCTTTCTGTTGTTTGTAGTACCTTTACCCCAGTATATTGAGGCCTTATATCTTGTTGAATAGTTGCATGGGATTGGCTGATTATACTGCAAATCAGCTTTGTATGCTGCATTTAACATTTCTGAACCACAGATTGGTTCAGAGGCAATCACCTGCTAATTTTATTTTATTTATTTATTTTACATTTGTTAACCAGGAGAGTCCGACTGGATGACGTCCATTTACAGTGATTTACTAATTACTTACTCCATTTACTAATGAGAACCATCTTAAAAAGGCAAAGTCCTAGCTAGGGGAACCATTGTGTATGAGAGTTAGTTTGTGTGTTTAACTCATTGTCACACCACTTATATATCTGTTTCTTCCAACAGAGGAGCATTGTACTATATCAGGTATGTAACCATTTTGTTTCCAACATGATGCATGTTTTGAATATACTTAGGGGGAGTGGGGATTCCATCAGTAAGCCTTTCTTACAACTGTACTGATGATATGGCACTAAGCTGCAGCTGTGTTACACCTACAGAGCATGTAGAGTACACCAAGGGTATAATGTGTGTTAACTAGGTACACAGGTCTCCTGGATACTTCCTTTATTAGCAGAAGTAAACATTGCTATTTGGTAGGCACTGTTGTTTATACATATGTTATGGGGGATTCTTGCTATGGGGCACACAACAATGGACTCCTGTGTTGGATGTGTGATCATATGTGAATGTCTGTCGTGGCACAAACAGGAGCAGGTCACTATTGCTACTATCCTAGTTGGGTCCACACCATTTTTATGTTTGGCATACTGTTGAATAGAAGATGTGTAATCAAGCAGGAAATACTGATAGCCTTCCTTTATTCCTGTATCTCTTCACCCTGTATTCCCATGTATGTCATCTTGACATGTGTTCTCATTTATTTGTATTTCAGAAAAAAGCATGCATGCCAGACACCAGATGGGCACCTTTCACTGAGGCAGAAAATAACCTCATCATTGAGGCCTTATGACAACTGTACCAAGTCCTGCTATCCAGGGGAAGGGCAACTAGGTAAGAGTGTGCATCCTTGTGAGATGAACTGGTGCATAACATTAATACCATGGGTTACCAGAATCCCAGATATGAGCAGGTCTGCCACTAGGCCATGGATATGATCCACTTGGCATGCAGATGTGCAACGGTCATGGTCAGGGATCGTCAGGTCACTGGTGGTGGGCCTGCATCAGAGCAACCTCTCTCGGCCACAGATGAATTCCTGGCAAACCTTGCAACACAGGACAACTCCCAGGCATCCATCGCCCAATATATTGTGGATGTGGATGCTACGGTTTGCCGTCAAGAGGAGCATCCATTTATGATAAATTGGATCTGTGTTGGAATACTGTAGCATTTAATGTGTCAGGGTATACATAGTTTTATGTGGATGTCAGGTGGTTTTGGGGAGGGGAGGAGGTTAGCTGCAGTTTTAAGCTCATGCAAGACTATGACCTACATACCTGTCAACATAGCAGCTACTGTAAATGTGAGGTATTTGGACATAGTACCAGTATTATACTGTCACATGCGGTGCTGTTTATATTACCTCTCCTTAAAATTTTTTCAGGGCTGTCAAGAATAGGAAGAGGCTGTGCTCCTGCTGCTGGTAAGCACAAAACAGTTTTGTCAGAGATGTAGATTTATTTTACATTTGTTTGCCAGGAAAGTCCAACTTGAAACGATGCCAATTTTCAGCAGAGGCCCAGGGAGAAACACTCCAGATGCATGTCCTTGAAATGTGGGAGTAAACCAGAGTGAACCAACATAAACACAGGCAGAACATGCAAACTCTGCACAGAAGGCACTCTAGCCGAGAATCGAACCAGAGAACCTTTTGCTGCGAGGCAACAACACTACTGCTGCACCACTGTGCTGTCTATTTAGTTCAATGTGTTCACTAAAGTGTCATCCCAGGCCTGCTGGCTGGATTGATGCACTGTCTGCATGATTGCCAACTGTACAGATATTTTCTGACTGCACACAGTTTAGGGACATACATATGCTTTGTAGGTGTGACCACAGCAATTGGTTTGACAGTATTGTCAGGCCATTACAGATTGCCATAATTGACAACTATGTAGATTTTTTGCAGAATGTTAACCACTGTACATAATTTATGTTTTGCTCATGAGATTCTTGTTTAAAGAACTTTTATTTCCAAATAATTACAGATTTGGGTTAGAAAATAATGTCCTTGTGTCCTACTATATGAGGTTGGGGGTTAAACAGGTCTGTAATAGTGACAGCAATGTATGCAGCTTAACATATATTACAACATAGTACTGCAGAGCATAATAGTGCAGGTATTAATGTATTGCTTTTCCTTTTGTATCACAGGGGACCTGGAGGGTTGGTCTATGCCCCCTTCACAACCTGATGTCAGTGTCTCTTTAGACTCTGATGATGATGGTGACCAAAATGAGGCACAGCTGGGGGTTGCAGGGGCTGAATCTGTCACAGAGGTTTACATCCCTCATCCATCCTCATTATCACCGTACACAGTCAGTATGCCTATGCCTACCCATCATTATCACCGTACACAGTCAGTATGCCTATGCATACACAGTCAGTAAGCCTATGCCTACCCATCATTATCACCGTACACAGTCAGTATGCCTATGCATACACAGTCAGTATGCCTATGCACACCCAGTCAGTATGCCTATGCATACACAGTCAGTATGCCTATGCATGCACAGTCAGTATGCCTATGCATACACAGTCAGTATGCCTATGCATACACAGTCAGTATGCCTATGCATACACAGTCAGTATGCCTATGCATACACAGTCAGTATGCCTATGCATACACAGTCAGTATGCCTATGCATACACAGTCAGTATGCCTATGCACACCCAGTCAGTATGCCTATGCATACACAGTCAGTATGCCTATGCATACACAGTCAGTATGCCTATGCATACCCAGGCCCCTGTGGCCACAGATATTGGACAGTTGGAGGGTGGGGACATTGAACATGGAAGTGTGGCTACTGTGGCTACAGTGACTGTTGACACTGGCTATAGCCAAACAGTTGGCAAGGTTTCACACAGGCAGATTGATAGGGGTGCTCATAAGAGGCCTGCTGTCCCTCCATCACCTCTTGCAGGTGTTTCATCACATGCCACTCGGCATATGTTTAGGTCCATCATGGAGGCACAGGCATAGTCACAAAGTAACTCCCAATGAATGCTCAGGGTTATGGATACAGCACAGTCTGATATCCATGACTGCCTCCACTGTGTTGCCGATACTCTGAAATGGTTGACTGACACAGTGGAAAGACATTTGTCTGAGACAGATCTCACACTATCTGTCTTGGAACACACATTGTTTGTGATAGAACATCTGGTTGTTGTTGAGAGTCAGCCTCATGGACGTAAGTCAGCAATTACATCTGCTGAGAGTCCATCTGGCCATGCACACTCACACTCCCATAGTGGCAGTACATCTGGCACTCCCAGAGGGGAGTGTGTTGTCCACACCAAGACGTGGCAGGCCATGGGCTCATGGTCCAGGGTGTTCCCATGGAGAACACATTCCCAGCAGACAGCAGTCACCCTCAGGTAGTAGCCCAGCATCTGGCCTTGGGCATGGAGGTGCCAGTTCAACTCCTGGCAGAGCCAGTTCTCATGTACGGGGGATGGAGACGATGAACTGTCAACTCTACCATGCACGGCTCAAAGCTGTCCAACATACACACATGTAGGGCTAGCACTGAGCTTGGCTGTGTTCATGCAGACACTCACATACACTGTCACATTCAGGTTACCTGCAGACACACACACCACATTTATGTGGTCCATCTTGCCTGCTTCCCTTCCTGACTCACACACATGCTTGCCAACCTACTGGCTCAGCCTAGGCCTCCTGCACCTCCACACAACACCCTGTGCAAGTGATGATACCTGTGCCACATTCCTGTCATCCTCCTGATGGATGCAGGGAAATAAAGCTATGTGTCTCATGCGCATGATGACCATCTATATTAATATGTATTTGTTTCATCCATTGTTGCTTTTGACACGCTACTTGTACTGGTCAGTTACAGATAATGTACGTTAACATTTATAATGAGTATGCCATAAAAATTTGTATATGTTACACTGGATGCTATTGTAATGGCTGTGTAGTCACACAATGAAAGGTGTCTCATGGAAATGTTTACATTTCACTTTCAGGATTGTGTAGGACACATCTATGGGTACACATCTACAATTAACCCATAAATGTCAGAGGACAGGATTGAATGTCAGCACAGAAGAAGAATGTCTTCAGAAAGGTAAAACTGTATAGGTTCATGGGTCCATAGGTTCATATGTGTTTATTAGGCTAACAAACACAAGGGCTTCTTTAAGCCTAACCAATCATCCCTAAAGTCTGACAAGGTGTGATACCCTTGAAAAGTGTAAGCAGGGTTTTGGGAGCTGAAACATCTACAAGCCAGGGCATGGGAAATGAACCATTTGCAGTTTCCCTTTGTCCATTAGAAACATTGGTCTTAAACTAGGTATAGTTTTCCTGTTCTCCATCCAATTATGTAACGTGCACTTGATTTGAGTTAGGGCGGAACTCTGCTTCACATGGATGGGGAGCCTGTTGCATATATGGTGTAGTTTCTGGGTTACATACCTGTCTTTCCAGCATGTCCTATTTATACCACAGGGAAGATGTAGGTCTATAGAACAGGTAATTCTCATGCTAGTTCTTTCATTGATAAGCAGGAAGTACAGACTGGGGTCTGACACCACCTTGTATGGCAGGCATGCACCTCCTCCTCCAAAGTATGTAGGAGATAAAATACACAGATAGGGCATTGATGCAGTCTGCATAGGACATGTTACTTACACCGTGTAGTGGTTTAGTGTGGAACCTCCGTGGATGTTACAGTTGTCAGATATGCCTGGTTAGTTACATACCAAAGGTGGCATTGCACTCAATGATAGGTCTGATGATTGCTGAATACAGTGATGCAATGACTTCCTTGGATTTAAATGCCATACCTTTGTTTATAGGTTGCACAACATAGAATGATTTCCCTAGTATTACAGACCCTGGAAAGTCAAATGCTAGATCACTCTCCATGTGTCCATAAGTCCCGGACTACTGGGTCAACTGGTGGAGATGTGCTGTCAATAAGATAGTTACCAGGGGAGGATGACTTCCCAAATGGAGGTATTGTGCATTTATTGGTATTTAGTGTTCGTCCATGGCTTTGACAACAACTGTATGTCTATGTCAGCCCATCCTGGATAACATTTGTGTCAGTGTGGGATTCAGTGACAGCTTCTAATTTGCAATTATCTGCAAATTTAGTTAGCCAGAGACCACTGACATTAGCCATGACTGCAGAGAAGTAAATCCTTAAAAGGAGCAGTCCAAGGAATGATTTGTGAGGGAATTCACTGGTGACTGGCCTCATTTCAGAGGTGGACTCCCCAGTGCTAACTTCCTAGATCCTGTCTGTCAGCCACTTGGCTATACACCAGCTGACATACTAGTCTGTACCTAACCTCTAGAGTTTGTCAACAATGCTTGATGGTCTTATAGTGTTAAATGCCTTGTCAGGTCATGGTAGGTGGAGTGAATTATTTTTCCCTCATCCATTGCTTTGCTTACCACTTAAAGAGGTCCACCAAGTAGGGTAGGCATGATCTGCCCTTGACAAAACCAAAATGGGTTTGGTCCAGTGTTTGTAGGTGTACTACAACTTTATTGATCATTTCCATGATAATTCTTTTCATGGCTTTACATATCAGACTACTGGGGACAGTGCTTGTCACTGCATGCTGGTTGTCCTGTGTGTAACTTGATATTGGAGTTAATTCCATCATGGTTTCCAAGAAAATTGTCACCCAAGGTGTCTGAGTCTGTATAGAGCACCTCCAAACACTGGAGGGGAAACTAATACATACACCCTGTAAAGGTACGGATGGAGTATTTATGCAGTTATTCTGCATTTAGACACTAATCAAGCAGTGCTTACTGAAAACAAACAATTACCTTGTAAAGAATGCAGAAAAGAGGGGAGTCACCTGAATTGCTGTTGCCTGGCTACTACTACTGCTGGTCTCATCACGGCCTCACTCTGCTGGGATACAAAGCTCCTATTCTTTTCTTCCTACCAGAAGCAGAGCATTAGCTCCAAGCTCAAGATAAATAGCAGGCCACAGCATGTTTGCTGATCCACACACTTGTCCTACATGACGCAAGGCTCTGTAGGCTTGTTGTCACCTTTTACAGGTAGATGCTCTGATTAGCAACCAGACCAATCATTTGACTTTTACATGTATTATGCCTTGGGTTTTGAGGCTTGTAGGATTTGACTAGAGTACTGACCTGATTAGGAGCACAGATGCTGCGTAGCAATATAATGTTCAATTTCAGGTGACATAGATGTCCAAGGTTGCTCTAGTAAGCTCCACAGTGGCAGTGATACAGGTGGCAGTTTCACAGCAATTCATGCAGCCTGCCCTTCAACAGTGTAATGGTGGAGATCTGCATGACATGGATGTGAGGCCTGCTGCAGAGGGGTGGCCACTTTTGGCCAATGTTTTTGTCCCTCCTACATGTCCTAGGTATGTCATACTGTACATTTATGTTCCCACATCATTTCACACAACATCCATTTGCTATCTGTTTTTTTGACAGGCATTGTAGACTTGCAAGGCCAAAGTAATGACTGCAAAGTTGAACAAGTTTTCTGTGGATGCATGGACATCCTCATATTTACAGCAAAGAGTGCCTACAGACAGTGTGTTTGAGGCCTTGAACCCAAGGGTGTAGCAGCATGACCCTTACTTTGCTGGAGTTGTACATTGTAACATTTGTAGATATACCACTGCCATCCTGCCTAATAACAGGATTATGGTTCATCCAATTGCCATATGCCTAGCAAAACAGCATACTCAATATACCATGTTATGCCACATTGTTAGGCACTGTTTTACCTTAGAATGACACCATGAAGGTGATAGCAGGTTACATTTAAGCATCTGTCAGGCCACTGCCTAACCATGGCCTGTTGTGATGTATACACAAGCAATAATCTATTGCTAATGGCATTATCACTGACTGTTGACAAGATGTGGAAATCATCCCCAACCATCTACTCCTACTCCACACAAACACGTGTGAGAGGTGTGCTTATATTAAAAACCTTGCATCCATGCTCTCTCACACACCAGTCAGTCCATATGACAATGAGCAGGTTGCCAACATGCACACCTCACCTTCTACTCCACCCAAACCCACACCACACAAACCTACATGTGTGGAGGTCATATGTAAGCACCAGACACCTTACAAACACAAACGCAAGCACACTACACATAACCATACTTCTGCAGAACACAGTACACATAATTGGTCATGAACCATAGTATTACCAGTCAAACACTTAAGGCAAAACACAAAACCAAACATATTAGTCATAGGTGATTACATCATGAGATACATTGATGTCCCTCTCACCAGGCCAGATAAGGGAAAGGTCACGGTCCACTGTCTGTGAGGTGCCAGAATATGCCATATCAAACATGCACTCAAGTCTGTCAACAACAGGTACTGTTATGACTATATCATAGTTCCTGTTGGTGCGTACAAATTGAGATATGCCTCTCTGGATGCTATGCCAGGACATGAATGAGCTCTCGGACTATGTGTCTCAGGCAGGTATGCCCTTTGACCTTCAGCTGCATTTTACCTTTACCTAGGATGATGCCTCAATACAAACAGAAAATGACTGACTTCAATAACTGGCTTAGCATCTGGTGTCATTCTAAGGGGATCCACTATCTGTCAGCCTGGGAGGACATGCTTAACACACCTCGATGTTTAGCCAGAGATGATCTTCATCTGTCACCCCTTGGATTTCAGCTACTGGCCAAGGGTCATGCCACCCCCATAGTGTGATTTTTAGGTGGTGTCTCAAGAACACAATTTCTAATGAGAAAACCTATCTACAGACAACATCAAGGTTATGCTGCTTAATGCTATGAATGTCAACATGAAACTCCACTCACCGGAAACTGTCCCCACCTTGGAAGACTTGTGCAGTCACAGAGACCTGGTTCAAGGCTGCAGAAAGCACCACAGCCACACCAGGCTACACCTCCTTACATACATTCAGACCTGAAACTGAAGGTGTGCAAAGTAATGTAGGTGGTGTATAAATATTCATTAAGGATACATACACATCCAGATTGGTTAAATAGTACACATATTGAAGTCATTGTCAGCTACAGGAGCACCTCCATGAATCAGGGCACCCACTCTGCTTATTTGGATGTATTTGGGTCTATCAAGATACATCCACACAACATGGTTGTGGGTGAGTTTAACTACCCCTGGGTACTCGTGCTCAGACTTACTTGCCCAAAGGTTACTTGACTTCATTAACTCCAATGCCCTGGACCAGCTGGTTGACACCCCCAGAAGAGGAGTCAATGTACTAGATTGGTTGCTTACCAATATGTGGGACCAGTGTAGCACCCCCTCTGTGAGGTCCTCCCTGGTGAGATCTGACCACAAATTGGCCTCATTCAAGTAAGTATCACACTTGACACTCCCATTTGCAGCAAATAAATGAATAAATGTCACCAAAGCAGATTATAACCTTCTAATGGGATGGTATAAATAGCTACACTGCACCTCCCCCCTCAGATGGAACTGGTAACTATGCCAAGCTCTACACCAGTGCACCTGTATACCTGCATAGACATGGTTGTACCTGACAGGAGCAAAATAAGCTCCTCATAGAAAATATTTTTTTCTCAACTCTTGATGTTATTATCTGCCTTAGTTTAATTCATTTCAGTTCTGCTCCATGGGACCACCCATTTTTATTCTGCTTCTTCTCCTTTTCTCATTAGGGGTCACCACCGCAGAACAAAAGTCCACAGAACAACTGGCAGTGGAGTTTTATGGTGTCATTTTGCCAGCCCAGCACACAACCTTCCAGAGGAGGCACACACCCACACCTAGGGTCAGTTTAGAGTGTCCAATCCACCTGCAGTATGTCTTTGGGATGTGGGAGGAAACTGGAGCTCCCAGAGGAGGCCCATGCAACTGCAGGAAGGACATACAGGCTCCACATAGAAAGCACCCAAGCTGAGAATCAAACCAGAGAACCTCTTGCTGTGAGGTAGAAATGCTAACAGCTGCACCACCACAGCTACTCCACCCATTTTTATTCTACTGCTAATCTCAAATGTACGTTCAGAATTTCTTGTCTTGTACTGGAGCTTTTCTCCTCAGGTTTTGGCTCAAGTTGGACTAACCTGGCTAACAAATGTCAAATAAATAAATAAATAAGTGAATACCCCCTATATCAAAAAAGGGTATTGTAAAAGGACAGATCATAAGGGCTTCTAGCAGGTGTAGTGAATTGGAAGTATTATTTGAAGAGATTACATTTATTAGGAGCCTTTTTTACAAAGAGGTTACCCACTAACACTGACCAGATTGTGGATGAGGTTATCAGGGACAGGGAAGTGAAATATTACCCCTGTTGGGTGTAGGTACAACACCAGAAACAAATGCAAAAAATGTGGAAGATAAATTTAACCTAGCTTTTTTGCATACTTATTTTTCCTGTTCAAATGAGGTGGAAAACATTATTAGAAAATATTGGGGTATTTTAACAAATAGCACTGGCATTCAGAAAATTATTACTGAGACACCCTTGCTTATTAGAAAAAGAGATACTAAACTAAACAAAATGTTTGAGAGATTTACTGTCAAGGGTACAAATATGATTAAAAGGAAACAAGGTACTTACAAATGTGTTTTTTGTAAACAATGTAATCATATGGTATGTATTGACAGAATATATATTGAGGGAAGAAACATACACATTGAATCTAAGGAATTTTTATTTGTAACAGTAGTGGATTGGTTTACCTTGTTTATTGTGAAAAGTGCTTTAGTTTCGATGTTGGTAAGACTGAAAGGACCATTAGGAAACGTGTATATGATGTTTCCCATGAAAAAGATACCAATGCTTTAAGTTGTTACAATAAAGTCTACCCTGCAAGCAAATTTAAGTTGCTTATGTGTCTGTTTGCATTTGGATGGGCAAGCCTGTGGCCAAAAACAATTTGTCCAGTTGATGAGTGAGTACAAAACATTATACATTACATAACTTGGGCTTAGTGGATTAGTCTGCTCACCTGGGCTTTGTTTAAACTTGGATGCACAGTTGTTGAAACTGAACTATTACCAAAGCCTAATTTCAGTTTTGATAAAGTCTTTTATGAAGTAGAAAATGCTGCTTTCCATCTTAAGTGCCTCCAATGGCAATGTTTTCATTTAGAGGTGAGCATTCATCATAAAGTTATACAGAAAGGAATGCGTACCAAGTGTATGCCGAGCTACGGCAACAATCATCCTTAGCTGCTAGCTAAGTGGCAAGCACTAAATTTAGAGACTAGTTTTGCCTATATGCACCTCCTGATTGATTACTTAAAACCTGAGGAGGAAAATATCAAAGAACTTATTCAGACTAAAAAGAGAGAGCTGGAAGAGATGAATTTGGATGACATCTGTTTAAGCCGGCTTGAAGTACTACAACATAACCTGAATGCCTATGATAATAGACTCAAGGAGCAGAAGACATGCAAATTAGTGCATGACTCGAATGATTTTAAATTAGGCCATATTTTTGAATGGCCGAAAGAGGGATTTTAACAATCTTAGAAATAATAGAGCTGTAAAAAGAAACGGAGGCACGAATACCGCCAATCATATAACACATTTGAGAACTGACACGCGCACACCGAAGGTAATTGGACAGAGTGAAATTTCTCTTCCTCATGACCTCAGCACAGCTCCTGGTCCATCCCATTCTGATTCTGATCAAGAAGCAACAAGTATCATAGCTAACCAGGCTACTACTAGTGTAATTTCTACCAATGAACGTTCAAATCCTAGTTGCACTAATGTGAACAAAGATATTTTGGCTACATGTTCGTCCATGCCAGTGGTTAGACCTAAAGAAGGCATTCTACATGCACCCATTTTTCAGAGACTACCGTTTGTTTTGAAACACAACACAGAACAGAATTACAGATCACAGAGCAGAGAGAGAAAAAGGAAAGAAAATGTTTCTTTGAGTAGTGAAGTTGATAGTTTGGTTTGTAATATTTCCCAAATGCCACTTAGCAAGGAACAGATAAACATCCTTAATAAAGGGTTAAGTTTCATACCCTCTTTTCATTCTAATTTAAGTGAATTCAGCCTGGATATTAAATATTTTTGCTGGAATATCACTTTAAAGGACATTTTTGGAACTAACCAGCAGATAACCACTTCTCATTTCAAAAAACCCAGTACTTTTATACCAGTGAATCCACCAAATGTCGAGCTATTTGCTCAGTTATGTGAGAATGACGTCTATATGCACAGAAGGCAAAGAGGGCATAACCAACATTTTTCCAAATTGACAGTGGGAGAGAGAGCAGCACTAAATGAACTTAAGAAGAATGAAATGATAGTAATTAAACCAGTGGATAAAGGTGGCACCATTATTGTTATGGATTCAATGTGGTATGTTGATAGGATGAAATCTATGCTAAGTGATAAACACATATACTAAGCTCACTAAATGAGAAGTAACCTCTGTTATAACTAAGGTAAGCAATACTTTAGTGGAATTATTGCTAAATGGGCAAGTGAGCAAAGAACTGTTTGATTTCTTTAAGGTAGAGGATCCCACCATCCCTACCATCAGTGGTCTACCTAAGATACATAAAGATTGGAATAATCCCCCTCTATGCCTGATTGTCACTGGACGAGACTGGGTAACAGAACCACTATCCGTTTATGTGGAAGATTTTTTAAAGCTTTATGTGAGACAAACTGAGATGGTCCTGAGAGATACGGGTGTTTTTTTAGAATGTCTATATGATACAATAGATACATAGGGGATCCTGACAGATCCACTTCTTGTGACCATGGACGTCTGCAACCTCTTTACTGTAATACCTAAGCAGTATGGGATTGAGGCTGTTAGAATGTTTCTAGTAAGCTCAAATGTAAGAAATGACCTCATTTGTGAACTTTTGAAGCTTATACTTGAATCTAACATCTTTACATATTGGAAAGAATACTATTTGCAGAATTGGGGTGTGGCAATGGGCACCCCATGTGCGAATAGTTACTCAAATCGCATACTAACCCAATTGGAGAAGACCAAAGTTCTTAATGAAGTCAATCCTTGGTTGAATAAACTAAGGTTTTATGGATGTTTTGTGGACAATGTGTTTATTCTATGGGATGGGAATGTGCAAGACCTATTTGATTTTCGGCAATATTTGGATGGAACCACCGATTTTCTTGGATTTACAGGTAACCACTCAAGAGAAGAGATTGATTTCATAGATGTAAGACTTACTTATTATGTGGATACAGGCATTGCTACATCCATCTATTGCAAAGAGACATGGAAGAATCATTATCTACACAGGAACAGTATGCACCCCAATCACATCTTCAAAAATATCCTGGAAAATCAAGTTATTAGAACGTCAAGGTTATGCACTAAAAATGATGACTTGATACAAGAAACTGGTAAGATACAAAATTTCTTACAAGAAAGAGGATATTTGGCAAAAGAGGATATTATGAGGTCTGATAAGCCTAAGAACATTAGGGAAACAAATGGGTGTCCCTATTTTAGACAAAAAGATGTGACGAGCCAAGTGAACAGATCTAGTAGAGATAGTTCAAACTCAAGCAGTACCTTAAAATGTATGTTGACTTATAGTTCAGACTCTAAGTTGGTCTGTGACACTATACGCAAATACTGGCCTGTGCTGACGGAGAATGAAAAAATAAAATAAATAGTAGGAGAAGCACCACACTTTGTTTACAAGAATAAAAATAATTTGAAGAGGATGTTGTGCTTCAAGGATGGTGTCCCGAAAAGATCTGGGCTTTATACATGTAAAAAAGGTACTTATAGATGTGGCAATTGTAAAGCATGCCCATATATAAACACCAGTAATAGCTTTACTCATCCGACTTCAGGTCAAAATTTTCAACTTAGTGGATATGCCTCATGCCTCGCTCAAAATTTAGTTTATCTTGCCAGCTGCCAAAAATGTGCAGCTTTTTATGTAGGCAAAATCAATCAAATATTTAAGACAAGGATTATGCAACACCTATGAGTTATTTCAAAAGCAGACATGAGGAATGCTTTGGCCAATCATGTTATACAATGTCCCACACATTCATTCATTTTTATGGTCTTGGATCTTATTAAGCATAACATTCGTGGTGGTGATCTTAGAAATTTAACTGAAGTACGAGAGACAGAATGGATAATAAATCTCAGAGCTGACAGACACCCAGGTATAAATAACATTGTGCCACTGAAACTAGTGCTGAAAAGTAGACACTTTAAGATATGTTGACTATGTAAGCACTCTAAAAAGAGCTGATATACTGGGCTTAGATACAAAGAGGTGTGTCCCGTATACTTCCCCTATGAATACAATAGGAAGTAGTTAAACAACAAGCACATGATTGGGTGAAAGTGCCTTTTTAAATCAATTGCTAGAGCTCATTCATTGATCTGATGAAGGCTGGATAGCCGAAAGTGCTCATCATACTTCAGAGCTCCTGGGAATTTAATTTTTGTATTTGCTTATCAATAAAATAAGGACGTAGTTCTTTCGTGGTGGTCTACTCCAGGATTTTTACTTTAGACATTTCACAACTTGTTCTCTTGTTGATGTATGTTTGGTGACATCCAGCAGATACAGGGGGCTGTAATGACTGTAGTTGCTGTTTCTGGCGTACATACAAACATATAGCTTCACAATATTTGTACATATTCATATACTTTGCCATACACTTTCAAAGTTTCCACATGCAGTCTTAGGTAGACATGGTATGACTCTCCACTATCCAGATGTTTGCAGCAAGTCTACAGGGTTAACTCATATTTACGTGTGTCCACACTAAATTGTCATTTGCTGTCAAATGTGGCATTATTTACACATGACTTGAGAGAAGACTGCCAGAAAGCTGCACTTCGTATGTCTCAACAGTCTCCTCCAAATGCAACAGATGTTATTTTATGCATTTCCACATTTTGTAAGTACATTATCTACTGTTGAGCCCTTATTTTGGTCCTTTGAACAACATTATATATGTGTAATAATTCAGTTTTACTCAGCATAATCTGTGTGTGTATGGCAATGCAGACATACACACACATGTGTGTGTGTGTGTGTGTGTGTGTGTGTGTGTGTGTGTGTGTGTGTGTGTGTGTTATCTATATATATCTATCTATCTATATCTATTAAGCTCTGTATTTATGGGGAGAGTCAGAGATGCATATGTGTATATATAGGGGGAGCGAGAGAGAGAGATAGAGACAGACAGATTTTTATATATATATATATATATATATATATATATATATATATATAGACATTATATATATATATATGTGTGTGTGTGTGTGTGTGTATATATGTGTGTGTGTGTGTGTGTGTGTGTGTGTGTGTGTGTGTGTATCTAATATTTGAAAAGTAATTGCATGAGGCACAACGGATTTACGGTCAGCTTAACTACATGTATGAGGAAGCACGGTGGGATTTTTGGCTTGTTTGTGCACTGCTAAGCAGTGTGCAAATGGGAGGTGCATTGTTTACATCAGAGACTAACTGTTCCATAAATTGACTCTAGCCCGCACCTAGCTGTACTCCAGGCAAGGATTTTGTGTGTTACATGATATGACTTCTGCCCCTGTTTCTGCACTCCTGAGCTTCTTGCAAATTGCATAAGATTTTCTAAAATTGTCTTAAGTAACTAATTTGTGAAAGAGGTTAATAATAGATAGCACACACAGAGTCACAGTTTGTAAAACACAACTTATTACTACCTCACTTCCAAAAAAATATATACTTCTGGATTAGAACCCTGAACACCGTCACACAAGCTAATTGTGTTAGCCCTTTGAGTCACAGACAGTGCTTAACAGACTGGGGATCATTTATCACACGATCACCTGCCTAGATATGTACATTGTTATTCCTCAGTTATCTAACACATAACAATGTAATATCAAATTCTATATTACTGTCCTGACACTGTTGTGAAATGCTCATATACCATAGATGAATTACTGTTGCAGCAGTTACAAGGGGACAATGATGTGTTGGGTATGTTATGCTGGGATCCGCAATAGTCTGACTATTATTTAACCCCACTCTCTAACATCTCCCTTGAATGATGTACCAGTAATCTGTTGCAGTAGGACTACATGAATGTTCCATGCATTAGCCTACTTAATACAAATGGAAACATGATAGTGGAATGGGTATCTGTAGTCGGATCTACTTCACTTACCCGGACGGCCACATCACCGACTTTCACTTCACCTAGATGAAAGGACTGGCAAACCAGAAGCCCGACATGTGGAACGCCGACTTTCAACTCGAGGTAAGTAACGCTTGGCCATCCCAAAAAAAAAAAAAACAAACAAACAAAAGTAAACCCACCCATGTGAGGGCCCCCACACCTCCCTAACTAAATATACCTACTCTAAGATTGCACTACCATGGGGGTAAGGGGCAAAGTTCAACAGGATGGCCAAGCGGTTACTTACCTCGAGTGGAATGTTGGTGTTCCGGATGTCAGTCTTCTGGTTTGTTGGTCCTTTTGTTTCGGCGAAGTGAAAGTCGGTGATGTCGCCATTTAGGTAAGTGGAGTAGACCCCTGTAGTCATATATGGATGCCATTTCTGTCCAACTAGCCCACTATAGTTACTTGCATAATGTACCAGGTCCATGCATGCAATGACATATCATAATAACCCTGTAGACTAGTGTGCAAGTTACACAATTACATTGCAAATGCAGTAGTTGACACAACAGTTATTCAGGACTAACTCTGTCTGATGCAAGCAGTACACAGCCAATACAAGGATAGGTATAGGATGTGTGAGTTGCCTGGCATCAATTTTAATATATGTATGTGAGTAGGGCTAAGGTTTCAGTCCCTAGGTCCCTAGGTCCCTAGGTTGTCAGTAAATGTACTATGCATTGTCTCTTAGCCAAAGCCAGGGCATACAGAGCATGCCTATGTTTGCCTACAGGGACATCAGCAAGGGGTTCTTCCTTCGAGTCCTCCTGAAAATGTGGCTGTGGTGACCTAGGCACTTGTGGGGAGCTGTTTTCTGATCCTGCTGCAGCTGTTTCTGCAGGATCATATTGTGTAGCATAGCACATACTGTAAATATCTGTGCACATGTGGCTGAAGTGTACTGCAAGGCTCCAACAGATATAGCTAGGCACCGGAACCATGACTTCAGAACCCCAAACACATGATCTATGATGTTCCTAGTTTGTGCATGTGCCTCATTATTATGTTCTTCTGTGGGTGTGTGTGCATTTCTGATGGGTGTCATCATCCACAGTTCAAGGTGTTCATGGTTTAAAGTGTTTGTTTCTCTTTAAAAGTGCATTATTGCTATTTTTATTGTTTTATTGCTTAATTGAGTGATTAATTGATTAATTGTTTTAGTATTTAAAGCCTTTGGGTAAGGTAGTTTATTCATCTGAAGAAGTTTGTACATTGTGTCAAATGAAAAGTGCTTCATTGTATTAAAGGATTTGGTATTTTTATTTGTGTGCCGTTTGCTTGCTATAGTTCCTTTTTTGTGTTTATCAGTGTGTCATTCTGCCTTGGGTTGAGTTAAATGTGAAATGAACTTGCCTAAATAGTTGACCATTAACAAAAACGGACTTCGTTCGAACAAATCTTCAGTCTTTATTACACCAAAAATCCACCAGATTGAGCGCTTTCATCTGCCCTAAGCAGATTTCATCAGAATACTTAATAATCAGTGCCACACATTTTTATACCATTCTTAAATTACATAATTATTCAATAAAAATTAATTGAATCAATTTTTCAATAAACCATGAATAAAATATAACAATTAGTTTCAATGACTTGCCTAAGACATTTTTAACCCTTTTATACATTACTATGCTTCTTTCAAAGGTTTGTATTAAAGTGCTGCTGTGCATGTTAATAAATAAATATTTTAAATAAAATAGCTAGTTTGAAACAATTATGTGCCCTATGCAATGTATTTTTAATTAAAATGAACATAACCATGGTCAATTGTCAATTAAGATAGTCAACCCCAAAAATGTTCCTTGTTTTCTAACCATGTTTATGTTTTAAATAACTGTGCTCCTATTAATTTATGTTTAAAGTTACTAGTGAATGAATAACTAAATATTTGTTTATTTAAGTATTTAAATCTATGAGGGTTTGAGAAATTTAAAAAAATGAATTAACAATTCATCTCCAAAGAAAATAAAATAAAATGAATATATAATAGGTATATAATCAAAAACACAATACATGTATATTTTTATTTTTAAACATAAAACCTAATAAATAGTTGACCATGCCAAGAAAATGTTGTTGGGCTTGAACATTGTCTGGAGCTGGCATCTCTAGAATTGCCGTTTGTTTGGAAGGATCTGGTTATAAGCCTGAACTGGTGAACAAGTGACAAACATAAGTAACTTCTCATAGCCTGAATTTGCACTTCTGAAGATTCAGCTTAAGATTCACTTCACGTGCTCTTTCCAGAACTTTCCTGAGGTTTCTGTCATGCTCAACTTCACCATTGCTCCTACTAGAATATCATCCACTATAATAGCACATGGATAGCCCCCAAAAATTTGCTCCATCACACGTTGGAAGACTTCACTAGCAGAATTTATTCCAAATGGTATCCTTAGAAATCTATATCTTCCAAGTGGTGTAACAAATGTGGTTAACAATGAAGATTTTCGATCAAGCAAAATTTGCCAAAATTGACTCTTTGTATCTAAGCAGAAAAAAAAATAATGGCATTTGGCATGACAGCAGCAACCTCTTTGACTGTGCACATTGGATGATAAGGCCTTTTTAATGCTTTGTTCAAATCTCTTGGATCAATACATATTCTGATATCATCTGAGCTTTTCTTATGAGCTACTACCATGGAAGACACCCATTCAGTAGGTTCTTCTACTGGACAAATTACTCCTAGCTGCACCATTTTATCTAGCTCAGCTTTGACTCTGTTCTGCATAACTATTGGAATAGTCCATGTTGTTCTGATAACTGGTCTGACCTCTGGGTCTAACTTTATAGAGTATACAACTAGTAGTTTGCCTAGTTTATATGCAAAAATATCAGCATACTCAGAAAAAAATAGTTTGGGTGAAATTTGAGCTGTTGTTATTCAGGTTTACATGGTGCACTTCTTTATTAAATGAAATAAGTCCAAATATCAAACTGTCTCTGAGGCCTAATAATGACTGCATGTGTCTCTTAGCGATGTAAAACTGCAAGCCATAGTTGTTCCCAGCAAAGTAACATGAAAATATTACTGAGCCCTAGGGCTGAATCTCTTCACCATCATAAGCAACAAGCTTCACACCCTTTGTAAAATCAAGTTATTCTGCAGCTTTTACTCTAGCAAATGTTTTTGATGACATTACATTGCACTTTGAGCCTGTATTTACTTTGAGCTCTACAGGACTCCCATTTATCCAAACAGTACAAAAGAGTTTGTTCTTTGTCCATAAATGTACTGCATTGACTGTTTCACCAAGCACAGACACACCATCAACATAAAAAGTAGGGTCACAGCTTTCTAATTGATCAACTTGCCTCTAGGAATGCCCTCTTTTAATAAAAGAATGTGCCTTATTTGATTTACAAAACATTTTGAAATGATTCCACGTATTGCAAGAATGACACTGCTGACCAAAAGCTAAGCACTTTTCTTGTTTGGGTTCATGATTACCACCACAATTACAACAGTTGACTATGAGGTTTGCTATGGGTTTTGCTGAGTCACCCCTGTGCTTTGCTGTATGCACCTTAGGCCTTACTGAAGTAGCTCTTGGTTTTACTGAAGTTGCCACACCCTTAAGCCTGTATCTTTTAACTTAGTGCCGCATACTATCTACATGAGCTGCGGAAGGTACTGGAAGACTTGCTTTCTCATTTGTAAGCTCGTACACCTGACAAATCTCAATGAACTTATTTAATATCAAATCACTATCTCAAAGCAAAATCTTTCTCACTGTGTCATTGTTAATACCACACACAAGCCTGTCTTTTATCAACTCATCTCTCAAATCACCAAATCTGCATGTTTTAGCCTTATTTCTCAAGTCAGTTATATATGCTGCAAAAGTTTCACCAGGCTTTTGTTCTCTAGTGTAAAATAAGTGCCTTTCCATTGTAATATTAATTTTGGGTTACACATTTCTCTAAATTTACATTTTAAGCACTCAGTGTCTTCCCACATTTCAGCTGATACCACATTATGGTTGTCTTCTCCCTCCCCTGCAAATACAGAAAGTGCATAAACAAATGAACACTCTCTTTCAATGACTTCTGAACCAGCTAAATTAAGAAGAATAAATGTTTTTGTGCATGTGTATTTGTCAGAAAATGCAGCCTGTATAAAAATATCGTATTTCTGCTCAAACACTCTCCAATTTTCTGCAATACTGTTATCAAATGCAATCAGTGAGGCCCTACAAAATCCTTCTGCCATGCCCAAAGATTATGGTACAACACAATGCAATTATGGCCCTTGTATATTATGTGCAAACATGCATACACCAGGTAGTTGTAATAATATTCAAATGCACAATAAACTCTTCAAAATACTGTACTCTGCGAAATATCTTTTGGAATAACTGTACTTTGAGAAATAACTGCATTGTAATACTGCACACACTTGCAAACACTTTGCACACTTCACATACTTTGAATAGCTTTTGCCAATGCAAAAAAGTAGTACATAGAGAAAAAAATATGTCTGTTTTCCCTTTTTTGTACATTTTATGTGATTCGGCTATTGTTTCAAACATTTTCATAATTATTTTGAACATTTTTATCAATATATCACAGTTTCAGACATTTTATTTAACAAGAAATTCATTTTGAGCAATCCGAGTGCTTCATTTTATATTTGTGGTGAAAGAAATGGTTAAGTGAGTTTTGTACCTGGAATTTGTTTGTGACCTGTTTGCAAGTCATTTGAGCAGTTGAGATGATCCACTTATATATGTTTCTCCACTTCTAACCAGTTGCCTCATGGCTGTGACTCTGGATCCCATTCTGACACCATGCCATGAGTCTTATGTACATTAAGAAGTAGATGAGGCTTGGGTGTTTGTTTAAGTAGTTTATTGCATGCAAACACATCAGGATGGATGGCAGGAACATTGAACTTAAATATTTTGTAAACAACTTACAATATCTCAGCAACAATTCAAGTTACATACATACTATCAGTAGCATTTTATTCACCTTGCTGAGAGCTTTCATATGAGGTGAAGGAGTTCTGTCTGTGTCACTTGGTTGTTGAGATATTTAGAAACATGTGAAAATTATATCTGTATAAATTAATATCATAAAAACAACAGTTAATATCTATTTACCTTGCACTAGACATATGTCAAATATTAATGCAGTTGAGTTTGCTATTGTCTAAGCTTTAAGATGAAATCTTTTAAAATATTGTACATAGCATGGTTTTAGAATTATTGATGGAAATATGAATAAGTAATATTTGACACCTAGAGGCGTCAGTAAGAGTTAACTGCAGATGCACATGGAGATGTTACTGGGAGGCCCTATTTTATTGTACAATGCAGTGCTATGTGTCATGTCATGCAACATAGCTTATACAAAAGTCATAATTATTAATTGAATATATCTGGTTTTAAATGATAGCTGCCTATGTCATCATTGTGACTTGGGTGGCCTGTTTGCGGAAACACACCACGCTATGTGGCACACCATACAAACACATGCACTGAACACTAAAAAAATCCAAAAAGTAGCAGGACACCCCCCCTGATGTCATCCACATCCAGTGGGAATATCAACATTGTGTAGGGGCCTACACAAAGTTGATATGTGGACATGGTTTCTTCTTTTAGCAATTCAAAAAATCCACCTGATTTACATACACATCCATGATGACAGCCTGGAAACTACATGGTTCATAGCTGTATGAGTTACGTAACAGCATGAATGTATTAATTGTATGTACTCAACGCAAGGTCCTACAGTACATTTGTGTAAACTATATTATAAATGTTATTTTACAATTTTTTTTTATTTTTCTGCTAAGCATGTTTGCACAATGTGGGGCATAGCATAAACATGGGGAAATTATTAAAAAAATATTATTAATTTACATACTCCCTTCCTCTGCCCTCTGTCAGACATCCACGATGTATGTTTTCCACATAAATGCATGTGATCTGACATATTCAGGAGAGCTGTGTCCATATTTGTGGACTTTTACATCCCCTTCTGTCTGTGTGGACTCCTGTATGCGTAAAATTTCCATGTACACTATGAACACGGACATGGAGTTTACACAGATGCTTTTCAGCTTGGTGGATCACTCCACCTGGCTAATTTGCATAAGAGTCATCTGCTTGTGTGTAAATTTGCATTGCAAGGAAGTTTCCCTGTTTGCACGGCTCTAAGCAATATTTACTGCATCTAAAAATGTCCATGCTCATGTAGGCATCATGGCGTGATGTGCACATGAAAATAAATTGTGTAGGCTTTACTGAATTCTACCCTATGTTTTTTATGGATCCATGGCTATTTCTTTTTTAAGATCTAGAAGTTAATAAAGCTGACAACAGAGTCTGCAAAATCTGTGGTGAATAGATAGTTGTTAGATGTCAACAAAAAGGATATCTTGTGAATTTCTTTAGCCACTGGACTAGTTCACAAAACTGTGTTGGTTTGCATGGCTAGACTTATTAAAGACCCTGGTGGTAATTAGCTTGGTATAAATAAAATAATAAACAAAGGGCCACAGCTCTATCTCACTGCTAGATATGACTGTAACTCTAAAAGTGTGGTATATCTGGCATGATGTCAACTTTGTCCGGTGTTTTATATTGGCAAAACCGATCATAGGGTCAAAGAAAGGATCTATGAACACATTTATAGTATAAATAGAAACAGAAAAA
Organism: Protopterus annectens; assembly: GCF_019279795.1. NCBI lineage: Eukaryota > Metazoa > Chordata > Ceratodontiformes > Protopteridae > Protopterus > Protopterus annectens. Next base: position 694,587,143 of record NC_056751.1, on the reverse strand, counting down.
ATAATGCTTTGGCCAACCACATTAGGGACAACCCTGGATACCACTTTAAATTTAAGGTGATTGACCAGGTGATGGAGAGCCCTAGAGGCAGGCATACATCCCTTTAACTCAAAAGACAAGAGTTATGGTGGCAACTTACTTTAAATGTACATAGTTATCCAGGCCTTAATGAGCAGTGTCCTGTTATGTGTTTACTCAAGCTTAAAATTTTATTATGCTGAATGAATTTATGAAATTCGGTATAGAATGTTCTTATACGATAATATTTTATGTACTTATAGGTTTGTATAGATGCACCCTTTTGATTGTTTTTATATATTAAAAATGCTCCACTTTGTGCTTAAAAATTCTTTTAAAGTATATGTAAATATCTTTATAAATATGTATGTGGCTTTTAACAACCAGTTTTAAACTTGTGATGCAATGCATTTGATTGGTCATGTGATTTCATGGTTATATATGGAGGGGTTTTACTGCTTGAATTTGCCTAAAGAAGTTAATTTGATGTGAGTGAATGAAAGTGCTCACATAATAAAGTTTTAGGTTGCCTTTGGAGCTGTGGCCCTTTGTTTCTTATTTTATTAGCTTGGTATAAACCTATTAACCTATGAATTAGGTTTCAAAATGTTGGAAAAAGTTGGAGCATCATTTGTAAAAAAAACTGCACATTGAATGCACATTTAAAAGGATGTGAATTTATCCAAGTCTAAGCATTTTAAACACTAAAAGGAAATTATTGACAGAATTATTGATATTCTGAGATCTAAGGCTGGGTGCCACTACTCGTTTCAATTTTAACTCAAAAAAAGGAAAAGAAGCCAGTAAAGGAAACATAGATGGTGAGAGCAGTGAATCAAGCAGATACATTAATCATATTAGTAACTGTTTTTTAAAAATAATCAGTCCTACTTCATTTTTGTTTGCATTGATATGTTCCCACTACCTCTTGTGAATTCTCATAACACAAATTCATATTTAGACAATAGTTGTTTTAAAAGAGTTCTGCAGTTAAGTTAGAAGCATTTTATCCCTAAATAAATGTGACTCCATGCAAGTACTGTTTTTATCTTGCACTTTTATTTTTGTTACTACTCACAATTTTTTTCTTGTACATGTGTTTATTATAGCTCTTGGCCAAGATCAAATTACAATGTCTTAGTAGGACAGCAAACAGTAAATACAGCTAAAGGTATGCAATAGTGAGTTTTTTTACTTTGTCAATGAAGTGAAAAGAGGTACCCCCGGATTTACTAATCTCCCGTGCAGGACTAGTCTAGTCCTTCTTGGAAGCGGCCGCTTAGGAGCAGGACGACAGCGTGCCATGCATAGTAATGAAGGCACACTGCCTGAGCTCCTAGGCTTACACGGAGTGTGTACAAGTGCAGGGGGTGTTTCTGAGAGCAGAGCTCTCAGAATAAACACGCCCCTGCAATGTTGAACAGCAGAAAGTGGAAATAAATGAGCGAGACCACTCATAGGTGTCCACATATCCCCACCAACAGTCCCCCATGAGTACAACAGCAACATGACATAAAACTCAAAGGAAGAAACCCCTGTATTGGTGTCTAAAGCTCCGAGTACAGCTAATCATAGATGCGCAGGTGTGCCCATTGCTTAGCCACTGTGAAAGTAGCCTAAAAATCTGAAGAGGATAACAAGGACGATATATGCAATGAAGCATCTCAGCAATAATGTAGTGGGCAGAGCATTTGCCTAACAAGCAGGCATTCCCAGTTCAAGTCCCAGTGCAGCACAGTCTATTTTACACAGCAAAGCATGGTATAAGCAATATTTGTAATGCAAAACCCACTAAATAACATACATTTTTATGAACAGGAGTACTGCAGGAAATGCACGTGAAGAGTCAATATCATAATGAATAAGGCAGCAGTAAGCAGGCGTAAGCACAGATAAGCAGTAGTAAGCATATGTAAGCACTAGTAAGCATGTGCAAGTGCGTTTGCCCGAGGTTAAGCACTGCCGACACAGATTAAGCAAAAGGAAAAGCTAACTGGGTGTAAGGCACTGTGACAGGAAGTTAGCAGTGCTTACCTCAGCGCAAACCCATGTACACCGCTTTAAAGTGCCTTAATCACACTGTATCCAATGGCCTGTCTTCTGCCCAGCAACAAAACAAACAGCTTCTGCAAGGCTGGAACCCAGGACCATGCACACCATACACAAAATGATTTATCACTAAGCCATGCCAGATATGCATAAACCGTGTGTTGTCAGAAACATAACCCCAGCCCAGTCATGCAACAGTACAGAGAATGTATACCTACAGCTAGATGGACGTGTGTGTGCAAATATATTGCTATCTAAATGGATACAACATATATATATATATATATATATATATATATATATATATATATATATATATATATACATAAATATAAATATCCAGAGACATATACATATATATACAAATATATGAACAGATATACATGCAAATGCTGACAACTACACATATATATGTCAACATCTATATGTCCACATATACACAGCAAGTTACATATATGTACTCAGATATATGTCTCCGTAGGTATATACGGACATAGTTAGAAATATGTAAGCAAATATATATACCCACAGAGGTATATATGGCCAGACACCTGTAGATAGCAATGGTAGATTAACAGAAATATATATGTTCACATGCACCGTTAATGGGCTTGAGAGACCCTAAACAATATATGTCTCGTACGAATTGGCATACCCCCCACCCAGCCAAACATGTCCGCCCTGCAATACACCACCAAGCTCATTGGATTGTACATGTTTCATTTAAATAGGGATTTAAATTAGCCCTCTGTTATGTTTCACATGTCATCACATTCACCTCTCCCCCACCCACTAAGCGGGCCAAGCAGTACAGGCCCATCCAACCCAGGCCATCCCCGACCCATACATTCATTACCCACAGTTCTGCTTCCCCCCACCTGCTGCACACACGCAGCCACCATCCCTACCCTGGTTACCGGCCTCTAGCTACCACACCACCACACATTGCCCCCCCTCCACTCTCCCCCTCGGGACCCATCCCGAATGTTGTCCCGACCCAAGTATCCTAGGTCTGGCACACACCGTAGTTCATGCACATAGCCATGGGTACCTATGTAACTCTGGGTGTAGACGAAAGTTGAATACCCAATGTTTGGGTTGTCCCGCATGGGACAAATGTTTTCCTGGTACTAACAATAGATTTCACATGTGACTCTGTGTACACTAACGGATTTAGTTGTAGGTATCGCAAAGCATACGTGCACACAAGGTTGGCCGGTATGCACACGAAACACAGTATCCAGTAATACCAGCCAACATTACAGGATATATAGCTAAATATGTGTGTATATATACCCATAACTAAATAGATATATACCTCTCCCACTCTGTAGTACAAATGTATACATACATAGACAAACATATATAAATACCCACATATAAATATATGCATATGCTGACACCCATACATCCACATGTTGTTAGATATGTATATATATATACATATATATATATATATATATATATATATATATATATATATATATATATGTGTGTGTGTGTGTGTGTGTGTGTGTGTGTGTAGATATATATATATATATATATATATATATATATATATATATATATATATATATATATGTGTGTGTATATATACACAGATATATAGCTATGATATGATACAGCACTTAAGAATGACATATGTTCACAGGCCGTGCCAATGGGAGTGAGGGGCCCAATCAACAAACGTGTAACACGTAGCATTTCCACCCAGCCAGACAGGGGAAACATACAAACAAACACACAAACAATGTAAACAATCCACTGCTTCCCAAACCACAGGCAGGATACAACAAGAGGGGGGGGGGCACAGTGGACCTGCTAAGTCTAATCTTGGAACAGAGACAGGAGCATCCCTTGTGGGACACCCCAAAAATTGTCTTTTAATTGGAGGCTGCCCGTGCAATGACTTTTCAAGGCGGGGCGTGTATGTACCCAGACTACAAGGGTAGGAAAGCCTGATGACCCATGGGTCGAGACAACGTACAAGATGGGTCCCATGAAGTGGAGAGTGGGCAGTGTGTAGTGGTGTGTTTAAACTCAACCTGCACCCAGAGTAAGGATGAGTGCTGTAGAGGAGGTGCAGGGGGGGGGAACTATGGGTATGAAATTATGGGCCTAGACGTACAGGTTTTGGCTGGAACGGTTCTATTTGGACCGCCCCAGGGATGTAAGCAATAGTGTGGATTGGGCAGAGCCACCTCCCAGTACGAGTCCCACTGCAGCCCAGTTGATTTTACATGGCAAAGTATAGTATAACCAGATGTGTTGTTGCAAATCTCACTAAATAACACCAAAGAACACATGGTCGCAACACCCCACTGTAGGCATGTAAACCGAACAAATTGGCATCGCAAGGTATTATTGTTGTCCTCACCCCCACTCAGGGATGTGAGTGTCCAAACCTACCTCCAAATGCAGTCTATATACACAGCTGTTGTTGTAGAAGAAATGGCCAGCTGTGGACCTTCCTGACAGCCTTCCTGCTCATCCCTGGATATTTTCCCTATTATCTGTCCCTCTGTGTGCCCCATTAACACCACTTACCTACCGACCCCTGTATCATTACTATTAATGTTCACAGTCACAAGTAGGTGACACCCTCTTCCCCAACTATATTGGCAGAATCTGGAACCCCCTACCCATGTGTATTACCTGAGCTGTACCACACGACACATGTAAATAACACATGAAGGAGCACCTCAAGCACACTTGGATCAGCACGAATTCACCACCTGGTGAATCCCCCCCAACTTATACTCCATACTCCTCCACCAACTAGTGAAACCAACACCTCCTGTCCTATCTCGCATACAAATCCCAACATCCTCCAGACCATCTCTATTGCTCCCCCACCAATGATTCCAACGGCCTACTATACAATTACAATGTCCCCACCCCACCTACCTACCTACCCATTCACTATTCTCTTCTACTCTACCACACAGGTATGGCATAACTAACCCTAACCTGAATACCTGAGTGTAACCTATCCAGGTATGGAATAACTAAACCTAACCCGAATACCTGAGTGTAACCTATCCAGGTATGGCATAACTAAACCTAACCCGAATACCTGAGTGTAACCTATCCAGGTATGGCATAACTAAACCTAACCCGAATACCTGAGTGTAACCTATCCAGGTAAGGAATAACCAAACCTAACCCGAATACCTGAGTGTAACCTATCCAGGTAAGGAATAACCAAACCTAACCCGAATACCTGAGTGTAACCTATCCAGGTAGTAACCTATCCAGGTATGGCATAACCCACCCCCAACTCGAATATCGAGTACGTAGCCTCATATGGTGTGGCATAAACTAACCCAATACCTGGAGGTAAATCCTACCCTGTGGTATGGTAACCTAAAACCCGAATACCTGAGTGTAACCTATCCAGGTAAGGAATAACCAAACCTAACCCGAATACCTGAGTGTAACCTATCCAGAACTGTTAAACTGGAATCCAACTTCACCTTTGTCAACAGTCATACCTGACATGTAAACCTGACCTAAGCATGTATAATACCGACATGTTAATGTGAACTAAGCATGCAGAATGTGGTATGTAGCTATGGTACGTCTGTTACTCTCCATGAATGTGTACACCTCAGTAGTACGTGTAATGTGTAGCTGGGGTTTACTGTGAAGCTCCACTCCAATGGAGAAGCATCCAGTTGGATTGTCCCACACAACAAATGTGAACTAAATACATGAAGTAGCGTGGGGGTATGTGGCAGCAAGCTGGGTTACACCTGTTTGGGTGGCGGTAAGCAATGCCCACACTGGTTAAGCAATGTGGAGGCCAACTCAGTGTAAGATGCCGTAACCGGAGGTCAGCAATGCTGAGCCTCATGCAAACCAGTGCATACCTGCCTACACTTCCTCTCATCGTGCTCATTAACAAAATAATCTGCACTCCCAGGTTCCAACCCCCCCCACCCTGCACACTATAGTCTAAGTGAGTTACCACTAAGGCATGGCAGATACACATTTAACTGCTGTTATCACAAACATATAATCCAGCACAGTCATACAACAGTGTAGGAAATGTATGTAAGTATGTAGATTAATACCAGCAAACATGTGCACATTGCTCAATCACAGTATTTCGAGCAGTGTATGTGTACCAATGAACAGTGCCTGTCCAAACATACTGTGAGAACAGTAGTATGGCATAATATGGAAGAGAAGAATGAAAAACAGTGCACACCATGGGGGCGTGTGGGCATGCTTCATGCACAGAATGGCACATCTGGGGCTTTGGTTCCATGGAACTGGGAGATGTGGCTGGCCTGGTGTGTGAGCAAACCACTGCTTCTCAAACCCCTGGCAGGATGCTACCAGTGGGAGAAACAGTGTAGACCAACAATGTCTACTCGTGACACACAAACAGGTCCATCCCTGGTGGGACGAACCAAACTATGTGGGTCACATAGATGTTTTCACCAGTATTGGAGGAGGATCAAGGGAAGGCTCGAACGTACATGGACTAAACGGATGAAGAGCCTGCAGAAGCTTGAGTTGAGGCAGTATAATAGAGGAGTACCGACACATGCAGAGAGGGAAATGTGTGGAGGTGTGATATAGCTGGGCTAGCAACTGGAGAATGGATGGATGCTGTGTACGTGGAGCTCGGGTGCTGGGGGAAAGAAACATGGGTATTCCAATATAGTAGAAATATGCAAATGAAGCTGAACAGCAATAGTTTAGTGGGTAGAGCATCCGACCAATGAGCAGGCATTCCTGGTTCGGGTCCCACTGTAGTACAGTCTATTTTACATGGCAAAGCACGTTATAACCAATATTTTTGTTGCAAAACCCACTAAATAGCTGATATATATGAACTGGAGTACCGCAAGAAATGCACACGTGAAGTATCAGTGTCAGATGGAATAAGGCACTAGTAAGCAGGTGTAAGCACAAATAGGCAATAGTAGGCATATGTATGCACTAGTAAGTGGGCATAAGGCCTTACAACTACATTAGAGTGCCTTAATCACTCTGTATCCAATGTGTCTTTGTCAGCCCGGCAACAAAATAAACAGCCATGCAGGTCATGAACCCAGGACCCTATACACCATAGTCCCAGTAGCTATCCACCAAGCCATAACAGACGTACGGAAGAATGGGGTAGTAGTCCCCAGGGCCGATAGCCTAGTACCTACCTATGAACCTATATTTTCTTGGGTGGCAAAAGCCAGGGTACCTTTTTGGCTGGGCTTGTATAGGCCCCAGGACCGATAGCCTAGTACCTACCTATGAACCTAGTAAACATGTCCTCACCATAGTATAACCAAAGTGAACCTGTGAAAGGCATCAGTATACAGTCATATATGCCATAACTGACTATAGAACATACATATGTGAACTGGAGTACAGCAGTAAGTCCAGATGTGAGATGTTAATGTAATAAAGTGTAGAAGTTCCCAGGACCCCATACAGTGTCCGTACACATGTGTTGAGGATACAGGACACATATATATAGCAAGTGGCAAAGGGGAAATCAATGCCAAAAGGCAAATATCATGCAAATCTAATAATACGCACCACTAAGCATAGCACAGCACTGGCTCCCAGACTACTGGCAGGATACTACCAGTGGGAGAAACAGTGTCACCCTGCTAAGTCTACTCATAAACAAATGCACGTCTGTCCCTGGTGGGATGACTCCAAACATCTGCCAAAAAGAGTCCTCAGGGTAACATACGATGCCTCAAAAGTAAGCACAGACAGTAACGTATGTTCGCAGACTACATGTGTGGGAAGCCTGAAGATCCATGGGTTGAGACAACATATGGGAAGGGTCCCAAGAAGTGGAGAGTGGGCAATGTGTAGTGGTGTGGTTAGAATAGGCTGGAGCCTGTAGGAAGGATGACTGATGTGGAGGGGGAATGGGGGAAGGAGGGAATGATGGGTACAACATTATGGACCGAAGCATGCTGGGGTTGGATGAACCGTTCTAATGGGACCGGCCCATGGATGTCAGTGAGAAAGGAGGAGGGACACAGGGGAGGTACTGGGACATGCCATTTTCCATGGCAAACCACGTTATGGGTAATATGTAATAACGTTTCACATCTAGATCAAAAGAGGTCATTGTGCCCCTGTACTCTTCTCTTATCAGGCCAATGATTGAGTACAATGCCCCATTTGGGATGTATCTTACCCGACACCTGCAGCAGTTGGAAAGACCCCAGAAGTTCCTCACCAAGAGAATAAAGGGTCTTAAACATATGTCATATGCTGCCCGACTGAAAAAACTCCAGCTCTATTCAGTCGCATACCGCCTACTCAGAGGTGATCTGTGCCTGATGTACAAGGCCATGTCCAATCCGGAATTAATGGACATGCTCCACCTCAGTAAATCCAAATCCACCAGAGCCACGAGCAAGAGACTTAAACCTCAACACAGAAATAAATAGGACGTGCTGGAGGGACAGATTCATAACCCAGAGGCTCCCTACACTCTGGAACAGAATCCCAATCCATGTTAGGCAGAGCCCCTCACTAACTCTATTCAAGAGAAATCTTGACGAGTGGATGGGAGATCATAGGTTTACCCCGGGGGTCATCTCTGTGTCACTACTAGACAGAGGCACAGTAAACTAAACCCTAAAAGGGCGTAGTATTCTCATCTAAGGGGTGGTGAAAGCCACACACACTCTGGCTAGGCTTATAAATGCCCCAGGGCAGATAGCCTAGTATGAACCTATGAACCTATGAACCTATGTATGTTGCATAACCCGCGGAATAACATATATGCATGAACTGGAGTACTGCGGCCACGAAATAACAGATATATATATGTATATATATATATATATATATATATATATATATATATATATATATTAACATATTAACAGGTGTACTGCAGGAAATGCACATGTGAGGTGTTGGTATCATAATGCATACAGCAGTAGTTAGGTTAAGCAGCAATAAGCTGTTGTAAGCATATGGCAGCACTAGTAAGTGAGTTTACATTTCCAGGCTCAGCAAATCTGATGCAAATTATTTGTAGGCATATGTAACCGGAGGTCTGTGTTTGTGTGATGGTGAGCATTGTGTACACAAATTAAGCAATGTCAAGGCTAATCTGGTGTAACTGGCTGTTACCTGCAGTTGGTGATGCATACCATCGCACAAACACACTCACGACTGCTTACAAGTGCCTTAATCACCCTGCATCCCACTTGTTCAACCCCGCAACATAAATGACAGCCACTGCACAGCCCAAACCCAGGACCCTGTATACCACAATCATAGTGAATTAACACTACACCATGTCGGATATACAGACATCCCATGTATTCCCAGATATATCATGCAGCACAGTCAATCTGCATAAGGGGAATTGTACTAATATCACAACACTCAACCTCTTATTGCAAACATTGTGGACACAGTGTGACAAAAGTGGGGTACATATCTGGACACGTGAAATATTGTTCATATAAATGTAAATTGTTGCTAGTTAAACAGTGATCTGTTGTAATACACATAGGGCAGGATTCACAAAGCCTCCGTGTAAGAGTTACAAGGCTTACACGGAGGCTGCAGTTAAACGGTGTGATGTCAGCATGTCATGCATATGCATGAGGGCATGCTGAATCACACCTAAGGCTAACACGGTCCGTGTAAGACAGTAGGGGGCGTGTCCGTAGGGCGAGCCCTGCAAACCGACACGCCCCCAGAAGAGTTAAAGTCCCAAAAGTAAACCCCCACGACAGAGTCCGTGTAAATGTGAATAAACACAACACAACACATGCCCCCACAGACTATGAACATAAAATGTATAAATGAAAATCTTATATTTTTTTTTATAAGTTGTAAAGATGTTTGCCCATGAGTGCGCTCATTTGCGCGAGCATGCCCGTCGCTTAGCCACAGTTAGCAGTCAGTGGAAAAGCATATAAGAGCTAAATATGCAAAGTAAGCCAAGAAGCAATAGTGTAGCGGTAGAGACGTCGGCTGAAGAGGAGGCAGTCATGGTTCGAGCCCCCACAACATCAATTTTTATTTTTAGTGAAATAAGCACGAAACAAGTCCCTGACATATATGTACATATATAAAATTATATTTTATGTAAAATGTAATGAAATGGGCCATGCATTTTGAAGAAATGTGAGATAAAAAAAAAAAGAAAAATGTCAGATGTGCCTATAGCTGAGCTACAGTCTAACAAGTTGAGGATATCTGCTTGTAGGTGAGCAGTGTTTTAACAGGTGTAAAATGAGTGCCCGTAGGTGAGCAATGTTTTAACAGGTGTAAAATGAGTGCCCGTAGGTGAGCAGTGTTTTAACAGGTGTAAAATGAGTGCCCGTGGGTGAGCAGTGGTTTAACAGGTGTAAAATGAGTGCCCGGGGTTGAGCAGTGTTTTAACATGCTGAAACCATGTGCCCGTAGCTGAGCTGAGTGTAATATGCATGCTGACAGCCTAACGACATGTAAACCAGCGTAACCCGTTTGCGCGGAGCTGCGCACTGCGCCAACAAGCTAACCGGCGGGCAACGTTGAGCAAGCTGTATCAAAACTGCCTTTACACAGACACAACTCCTAGCCTGTGTAGACAGTCATAAAATAAAAAAAAGCAATGGCCAGGCTTGAACTCAGGATACCGAGCACCATATTCAAAGTACTGAACCACTAAGCCATGACAATTGCATTTAGAAATGCAGTAATAGCATATATATAGGAATGAATAGAAAGAGGAGCATGACAAAGCAGATTTTGTGAAGCTGATACAATTCCAAAATGGCCAATCACAGATAAGTGCGGGAAAAATGGCATATATAAGCCCCATAGGTGGGAATACACAGCATAACCAATTGTGGAACCGACTTGCAGCCAGGATGTCAGGTGTAGGAGAGGGTAGTTGCTTCCAAGCACAGAGGTGGGGTGTTGAGGAGTCCAAATATATGGTTTGGCTCCTCGTCCATGATCATGAGGCCCAACTCATGCAGGGCCAGGTCCTGTGGGGAGCATATAGGGCTGAGGCGTGGGACCAGTTGGCACATGATCTCACCAGTGCCACAGGAATACCAAGGATTGGTGAACAGGTCCATCACCACCATGCGGACCTGAAGAGATGGAAGCAGGACCAACTGAACCGTTGGATCTAGGAGGCCCGGCAAATGCCCAACGCCCCACTACTGAGTAAGTTACATGTAATTATTTATGTAAGAAATTAACCTAGCTGATATTATGGAGATGTGTATTCCAATATTACTTCATTTACATTACAGCTGCAGGTGTCCGTTTCATGAACCGTTGAGCCTATGCCGATAGGCTGGTGTGGTTGCACCACCAGGCAGGTCAGTAATTCTCTCCCTGTAACTGTAAAAAATATATAAGTATGACAGTTAGCAAAAGAGTGCAGTGTAGTCACTAATAATAAAATGTGCAAGTAACAGTGTAAGATAGTTTGCAAGTATTGCTTGATTACAAAAGTGTGATGCAGCCTGTAATCCAAACATAAAAATGAAACAAGTCTGAAATAAAGATGTCCCACCTGTAATATAATAGTACATAACCTGCAGCAGGCTGAAAAGTACAGCTGCAGAAGCTGAGTAAAACACATGTGTGAAATATATCCCTGTTGAAATTCTGAAAAATGACATAAGTGAGACTGTTGGAAAGGATTGTTATAACTAAAGGTAAAACATGTCAATAAAGCCTAGAATTAAGTACCATCCTGAATTGTAAAAATAAAACAAGTGAGAGTGTGAGAAAGAGGTATGAATCCACCAATAAAGTAGTAATAACTCCTGAATAAAGTATACTGCAGTCAGTACAGAATGAAATGAATGTGACAGGCAGAACCAAACAGCAACATGTGTTGAAAAAAGTACTGAAGCTGGAATGTGTGTCCCAAAATCTGGATATGTTGCTCTCAGTTTGCAATATGCAGATAGTATGGTTGTCTGAAATACCAAACATCCACAGTTGTCTATAGCCATATAAAGCAAATGTAAAACAAAAAGGCAGGTCTGTGAAACGTTGACTTGTTTAATGAAATAACCTTTTCCACAATGAACAGCAAGCAGACTTGAAACAGAAAGCAGACTCGAACCGATGTAACACAACAACGATACTTAGCGCTTTCACCCCTACACACCGGGGTATCATCAGAGTATCCATTGTTAGGTTCATGCACCTTTTAAATACCTTAAACTCATAGTAATTAACCAATCACAATAACCCTACACAGTTTAATACACATATATTTAAAAAAGTATTCTAGCCTAATATACTTATTATACTACATAAATTTACAATAAAAACATATATTAAATACATAAAATACATAAAATACATAAAATATTTATACCAAAACGTCTCATTAATTTAATAATACCCTTAGTCAAAACTTGATTTGCTTTATTGCTAATAAATATTTAAATAATTGTTAGACTTAAAATGTTACTATAGTTTAAAAATGTGTCTATATGTATTTCAAGGATGTGCATTGTATTCAATACTAGCACTATATAAAAAATACATATAAAAAATACATATGAAAAAATGTATATATATAATGAGTTCCAATTAATCATTGAAATTATAAATATTATAACTTCAGTATCATATGAAGTGAGATTTATATTTTAAAATACTAATTATAGAGATTTGTTCATTAATACCTGGTAATTGATTGGCATTTAATCTTAGCTGCCATAAACATTCTTTAACCTCTAAAAAAGTTTTATCATCACCCCCTTTACTAACGTTGTATGGAACCCTGTCTATAATGAAAAAAATAAACCTCTTAAAATCTTTACACTTAATACTGTGATTATACAATGAATTAGTACATTTTTTGTTCTTAATGTCCCTATTGTGTTCCATAATACGGTCTCTTAATCTCCTGATAGTTTTCCCTATATAATATGCCTGACATGATAAACATGAAGCCAAGTATACAACCATTCTTGTATTACAATTACAAAAACCCGGACACTTGATGGACCTACCATAATTTTGTACCTCCACATATGGGCCATCATTTATAAACTTACATGTTTTACAAAATGAGTTTGGAAGTGATTACATTTCCCTTTTTAAAAAGGGTTTTTCATATGTGCCTAGTTTCAAAACAGATATAGGCAAAACACTGGTTAGCTTAAAAATGTTTACAAGATTACTAAATTTAAAAATATTTTATGCTACGGAAAGAAATGCCATTTCTAACAATGAGACTAAACTACTGTTTTTAAAAAGAAGTAGTACATTTATACCTCCCCAGAATTCAGCTGTACACATATTTGAAAGGTTATGTGAGGTACAATTTCGAAGGATTTTGATTAACTCACCAAAAGTGAATGACAATTTAACTACAGCTGAGAGATTTTGTCTAAAGGAATTTACAAAGGATGATAGATACAGAGTTATGAAACCAGACAAGGGTGGGGGAGTTGTGGTTATGACCAAAATTGATTATGTAAATAAAATGACTAATATGCTGAGTGACACTAACACCTATGAAGAAGTATCTAGGTATGAGATGTGTAGGGCATGCACCAAGGTGGATTGGTTACTATATGAATATATGATGGAAGGTTTGATTAACAGGAATGAATATGAATATCTAATAGTTGATTTTCCAGTCACACCGTCTATTTTTGGTATACCAAAAGTTCATAAAATGTTAACAATCCACCTTTTAGACCCATTGTTTCTGCAAAAGGTTCTAAGTTAGAAGCTATAGCACGTTATATTGATGTCAATTGCAGGGATACCTTAACCAAATTACCACACATTCTCAGAGACTCATGGCATTGTCTAGAAATAGTGAAGGAACACACAACCCTTATAAACCCTGACACACTGATGGTCACTATAGATGTAGTAAACGTATTTTCGGTTATACCACATACACAGGGCCTCACTATGTTTGAGACAAGTCTATTTAAATATAGCAGTATGCATACTGTTAAACGTAAATTGCTGGTAGATATGATGGATTTAGTTCTAACAAGCAATTTTATGTTTATGGAAGGAAAATATTACAGGCAAAAGGCTGGTGTGGCTATGGGTGCAAGATGTGCCCCAATATATGCCAACTTGGTGTTAGCCAATTGGGAGACAGAAAGTATTTTTACTTCCAGATATTTTCCAAAAATTTTGCTTTATTGTAGGTTTCTTGATGATATACTAATTTTTTGGAAAGGAAACAAGGATGAATTGAAGGAATTTATATTATTTTTAGATACTACATCTACTTTTTTGAGATTCACACATAAAATTTGTTATAATGAATGTGAATACTTGGATATTTTATTTTACAAGAATGATGAAGGTATACAATCAAATATCTATAGAAAGAAAACATACTCCAATTCTTTTCTACATTTTAACAGTAGTCATCCACATTTTCAAAAAAAGAATTTAGTAAAAGGGCAAATGGTACGTTTATCACGTATAATAACAGAGGACATGAAATTCTCTATAGAAATTGACAAATTAGTCGGGATGTTTCAGGATAGGAACTATCCACATACACTATTAAATAATGTGAAAGAAGAGATCCTACACAAGAGACACATTTATTATAAACCCATCTTGAAATCAGGACAGGGCAATAATTCAAACAGAAAAAATGAAACAGACAAAAGCAAATTGATGCCCTTATTTTACCATACAATGATGAAGCTAAACTAATTATAAATATATTAAATGAGACATGGTTAAGTGTGTTTATGAATACACTAGATGTATCAAATATCATTGGGGAACATCCGAATGTGACATACAGTAGGGGAAAAAACTTAAAAGAATATTTTGAAACAAGTGGTCGCAACAACATTTACAAAAATTCTAAAATGAGTAAATGTGGATTTTGTAAAACATGTAAGTTTATAAATGATGGCCCATATGTGGAGGTACAAAATTATGGTAGGTCCATCAAGTGTCTGGGTTTTTGTAATTGAAATACAAGAATGGTTGTATACTTGGCTTCATGTTTATCATGTCAGGCATATTATATAGGGAAAACTATCAGGAGATTAAGAGACCGTATTATGGAACACAATAGGGACATTAAGAACAAAAAATGTACTAATTCACTGTATAATCACAGTATTAAGTGTAAAGATTTTAAGAGGTTTATTTTTTTCATTATAGACAGGGTTCCATACAACGTTAGTAAAGGGGGTGATGATAAAACTTTTTTAGAGGTTAAAGAATGTTTATGGCAGTTAAGATTAAATGCCAATCAATTACCAGGTATTAATGAACAAATCTCTATAATTAGTATTTTAAAATATAAATCTCACTTCATATGATACTGAAGTTATAATATTTATAATTTCAATGATTAATTGGAACTCATTATATATATACATTTTTTCATATGTATTTTTATATGTATTTTTTATATAGTGCTAGTATTGAATACAATGCACATCCTTGAAATACATATAGACACATTTTTAAACTATAGTAACATTTTAAGTCTAACAATTATTTAAATATTTATTAGCAATAAAGCAAATCAAGTTTTGACTAAGGGTATTATTAAATTAATGAGACATTTTGGTATAAATATTTTATGTATTTTATGTATTTTATGTATTTAATATATGTTTTTATTGTAAATTTATGTAGTATAATAAGTATATTAGGCTAGAATACTTTTTTAAATATATGTGTATTAAACTGTGTAGGGTTATTGTGATTGGTTAATTACTATGAGTTTAAGGTATTTAAAAGGTGCATGAACCTAACAATGGATACTCTGATGACACCCGGTGTGTAGGGGTGAAAGCGCTAAGTATCGTTGTTGTGTTACTTTGGTTCGAGTCTGCTTTCTGTTTCAAGTCTGCTTGCTGTTCATTGTGGAAAAGGTTATTTCATTAAACAAGTCAACGTTTCACAGACCTGCCTTTTTGTTTTACTAGTTTATGTGAACTTTACGTTATATAAAGCAAATGTAGCAGGATGATGTAGCTGAACAGAACCAGATATGAATGTGTATGGATAAATATGAAATGTATATTGATGTAGCAGTAACATTCCTATCACCAACCTGAAGTAGTTATCACATAGGAAACTGTAGGTAGACCTGTAGTGTGTATATATCTGCAGGTAGTAGAAATGTACAGCATATGTATAGGTATTTGAAGTTGTTAATTAAATATTTCTTCACCCTACCCTATAACCACAAATAATCCATTCCACGTGAAATGGGTATGTGCATTCACAATTAACACCCCTGGACATTTGTCCTGTTGGTTCATACATATTTGCATGTACATTGATGCATGTGCCCTGTTCATACATCCAAACCTGATGGCCTGTTGCCATCAATCAACCCCGCATGTTGTTGGATTGTGTATTGCTGTTCAAATTATGCATGTGTTATGCTTGCTGTTCAATGGCTTGAATTTATGGGTGTTTGGTTAATGGGAATACTAATGCATGCTGTTACAACTAATTGTGAATGGTATTGTACGTTACTAACCCAAACTGTCATAACATAATGCAAAACATAGGACGACAGGGAAGGCGGGTTCCAGCGGACCCACCTCTCCCACCTCAGCTGGCGAGTGCACCTGGCAGTAGTGCCCAGGCTGGACCCTCCTCCGGTGGTGCTGTGCCACCTGCGGGTGGAAGCATTGCAGGGGATGGGGCTCATCCCCCCTCTGCAAGCGTGGCCGGAGAAGAACATCCACTCACCCTCCGTAGTGTCCGGACTGTGGTGCATAGGGAGATCTGGCACGCTGTGCTTGGGCCCCTACGCCAGCTTGAGGCACGGGTGGCACAACTCATGGGCGTGCCTGCTGCCCGGCCTACACAGCCCCCAGCACAGCCCTGTCCTGGGCAGTGAAGGCACAGTGGCAACTGCCCATGGGTGGGGATCTCAGTTCCACTGTTGCCATCTGTGGGCTCATGGGCTTGAGATATCCAAACATCCGTCCCCGTCAATTGTGTAACCCCCCCACACATGTGTCATACACCACCCCTATATGCGTCTTGTTTGTCTTGTCTGTTAACCTCCCCTACCTACCTCCCCAGCTATACCGACTTCCTGTACCTGACATACCACTCTCACCTGAAAAAAAAAAAAAAGGGCAATCTGTACCCACAAAAAAATTATGCCCCATACATAGCTGCCCATTTTGCACACATGTCTGCTGGACATGTAAACTGGCAATTACAATTGGCTGTACAACAAATATTATTGTTGTCCTCACACCTCTCTCAGGGGTGGAAGGTTTCAAATTTCACACCAAATTACAAACATATGCACAGCTGTTGCTGACAAAGAAATGGGCAGCTATAGGCCTTTCCTACATCCATCCTGCAAAACCCGAGCTTGTTTTCCTACTGTCCTACCCTCTTTGTGCCCCCTTTTTCACCACTTTTCTATCTCCCCATTTTCTTTTCTTTAAAAGAAAATAGTGCGGGTGTGCGCGAGAGTAAGCACTTTTAAGCAGTAGTAAGCGGGTGTGCGCTTCTGTGCGCTTAGCTAAGCATGTGTGCGTGAAGCTAAGCGGCAGTGCGCATGCGTGACCTCCGCGCAAACCAGCGCTAACCTGCTTATAAATGCTTAAAAGTGCCTTAGTCACTCTGAATGACAAGGCCTGTAGTTTACTCAGCAGCAAAATAAAATACCTCCCTCAGTCTCGAACCCAGGACCTTGGAAACACTAGTCTGCATGACTTACCACTAAGCCATGAGTGCTATACAAGAACATTGTGCTGAAAGAAATATATCATAAAATAGTAGGAATTAATGTAAAGGGAATATAGCAAGTCTAGTAAACAAAGCATGTCATGTATATTTACTGTCAAATCTAGTGGATTTGTAAAATAGCACTGTGTGCTGAGAAACAGTCATGCTAGTTGGTAGCTACTAGGTAATAATGTCAACAGTAGCATCTGGCAAGCCACACACATACTCAGAGCAGGATAAACACTGCCATAGTTGAATAGTTAAGGGATCAGACATAGCAACTGTGACTGAGTTACAGGGATGTCCCTGATGTGAAAACAAATGTCAACTGTGCCCCACTGACACCCTGTCAAATGTACTAACAGTAGGCAGAAAGGTGTAACTACACATGCAATGGTAACTATGACTGACTGAAGGTATGCACCACCTGCACGGCACAAATGGTGTACTAATACATATGCTTAAAATAACCCACAGTCACAACTGCAGAGTATCAGAATATGTCATTGGAGTAACCCACTGCTATGTACCATTCCATGAGGCTGATAAAAGATGGACAGGAGAGTATCTGAGGCCTGCTCAGCAGCATGATCAAATACCCCTGTAAGTGTCAAGGCCCACACCATGGCCAGACCATACTGCATGCAGTAACACCCTACCACAACAAACACATAGGGAATTGCTGGACAAACAGATTTAGCAAGCATTACAAGCTGTGAATGTAAATGGAAAATAGGAAAGCCATAGCAACACATTACAGGAAAGACACCTAGCAGGCATACAACGAGTGAATGTAAAGGCCAAATATTGAAGCCATAGCAACAGATTGCAAGAGCCACTGCTCTATACCAGTTACACCACAATCCCCACAGGAAAGCACACACACCCATATACACAGTATTACTAGTCGTAGGTGTCAGTTTACATACACACGGAGAACAGGACACTGGAGGAAGGAATACTCAGCTTACAGAACAACATGCATTGCAGTGTCTACAACACAGCCTGAAATATGAGAGACATACCAACCCTTACACTCACAGAACAGTGTCCACAGCAAACCAACATGGTCCCCACCCTGATAATCTGAAAGGGCTACGCCTACCTAACAGACCTTTTTATAGCACAGTCCTGTAATCACAGTGAGAACTGCAATCACTACACAACAGGCTGCATGCAATTAGTAAATGCTGGCTAACAATTGGTGCAGAGGCCATCACATGGACATGTGCAGATACCTACAAAGGCATCCTGTACTCCCAGTCCACACATGCAATACTGTAATTGCACCCGCTGGAGGTAGAGAGAGAGAGAGAGAGAGAGAGAGAAAACAAAAAAAAAAAGAGAAAGAAAGAAAGAAAGAAAGAAAGAAAGAAAGAAAGAAAGAAAGAAAGAAAGAGAAAGGAAAAAAACCTGAAACAACAAAGCAAAGAGGCTGACAGCAGGCCAAGCAACTGTAAGCCTACACAAACAGCTGCAACAAACACAGGTAATGTAAAGTACTACTATAATACTCTACATACTGTGAACCCTCCAGATGTGTTATTGGTCTGTATCTATGTATATGAAGATGTGCATAGGGACGGGGACATACTGAAACTGTCACTGAAGGCTCCACATACATATGTATGTGACGGCAGCTATGTGCACATAGCAATGTAGGTTGCAGTGCAATGTACAAATAGGTTGTACAGTAATGGATGTTCAGCAGTACGTTACTGTGTGTATACATATGTGGAACTAAAAAGGAGTATATATATATATATATATATATATATATATATATATATATATATATAACGTGTATATGTATGTATATCGAGATATGTATGTATGTATATATATATATATATATATATATATATATATATATATATATATATATATAATATGCATATGTGTATACATAGATAGAGAGGGATGTAGAAATACATAGACATATATAGTTTCACAGTGTCATAGTTTCATACTAGGCTATCTGCAGACAGTGTATAGAATAGATTTAGAAACTTGTGCCTCTGTATAGTAGTGACACAGTGAAGACCCCCCTGCATAATAGCATTAGTTTACTGTGCCTCTGTCTAGTAGTGACACAGAGAAGACCCCTGCTGTAAACCTATGATCTCCCATCCACTTGTCAAAAATGCACATGAAGAGTGTCAGTGAGGGTCTCTGCCTAACATGAACTGGGATCCTGTTCCACAGTATGGGAAGCCTCTTAGTGATGGATCTGTCCCTACAGTATGTCCTGTTCATATGTGTGCTGAGGTTTAAATCCATAGCTGTCATGCTTCTGATGGATTTGGATTGTATGAGGTGGAACATGTCCATCACTACCAGATTGGACATGGCCTACTACATCAGGCACAGATCACCCCTACGTAGGCAGTATGCTATGGAATAGAGCATGAGTTACGTTAGTCTGGCAGCATATGACAGTTGTTGCAGACCCTTGATCCTCCTGGTGATGTACTCATGGGGTCCCCCTAGCTGTTGCAAGTGCCAGGTGATGTACATACCAAATGAGGCATAGTACACAGTCATGGGCCTGATAAGGGAGGAGTATAGGGGTACAATGACCCCTTTTGATGTGGATGTGAATCCCTCCATGATAAGGTGGGCAAGGTAGGAAGTCCATCCAACCACTTTGGCAACGTGGGTGTCAAATGAGAGGTCAGCATTGCACAGTGTCACCAGGTCTCCGATTACTTTGTCTGTACTCAGTGGGTTATTGTCTATGTGATAATATTTAGGTACCTTTTCCGTCCAAAAGGGTATGAGTATACATTACGTGGCATGCAGTGTCAGGCCATGACTCCGGCACCAGTTGTTGGTGTCCATGAGGCCTGTCAGTAGGATGTATGTGTCAGCAGGTGTATCGCCTATGGCGCCCAGTATGCAGTCATCTTTGAACATTGTCAGCCACTACCCTCCCATGTCTGCTTCCACATCTGAGAATGATATGCGAACATGAGCAGTCCCAAGACAGAGCCCTGTGGGACACCACATGTGACTGGCTCTGAGTCTGACATGGCACCAGTGAGGTTGACTATAGGGTTTCTATCCGTTAGCCGGTTTGCAACCCATCATGTGACATATGGATTTACATTTCAGCTGTTGATCATGTCTATGATGGCAGAGTGCGGTATTGTGTCGAATGCCGTAGGCAAGTCCAGGTAGGCTGTATGGACCGCTGTGCCCTCAGCAATGGCTCTAGTGACTGATTTGAAAAGGTCAACCAGGTTCATAAGGCAGGATCTGCCCTCTACAAAGCCAAACCGGGTGGGATCAAGTGTCTTAGTCCCCAATGCCTCTGTGTATGGGTACCATAATGATCCTTTCCATAGTGTTGCAGACCAGGCTGGTTAAGCTTATGGGGCGGTAGTTACCAGGGTCTGTAGAGGTGCCTCCTGTGTGGAGTGGGACTACTGTTGCTGTATGCCAGTGTCCAGGTACATATGCTGTAGTAAGGCTAAGGCTGAATAGCATGTAATGTGCATGTGTAGCTCCTCTTGCAGTTCACATAGCATGCAACCTGCAATACCGTTGGGTCCCATTGATGCTGTGTTTACAGCTCCGCTGAGGGTGGTTTCCAGCTGGACATCTGAGATGACAGGGAGGTTACAGTCAGCTGGGATAAGTAATTCCACATGTGTGGGTGAGGGAGGGGAGAAACCTGCACTGAACCTGTCTGCCAGACTGTTGGCATTATCTGTGTGTTCAGTGTAGCGTATGTCACTGTGAACTAACTGTGAACACAACCGAGGGTTCCCACCCAGGTGTGTAACATAGCAGAGGAAGGCCTTGTGGTTATCTGTAGTGACCATAGCGATGTCCCTCTCATTGTTGGCCTTGCATGTTTGTACGACAAAACGTATCTTTCTACTACTGCTGATCAGAGATGCCATAGCTCTATGGAAGTATGCTCTGCCGTGCAGTAGCTACCTTCTGTTGTTATACAATTTGTTCAATGCTGGGGTCCACCAGACAGGATGCCTGCCCTTGGTGGAGAGGGTTATGGTTTCATTTGTGATTGCATGATCCATGCATTCTTGGAGATGTCTGTAGAAGCATATGTGAAGGTGTATGCATTGTGGGAAGTGGATTACACTGGCCCAGTGGGCATTAAGGATACCAACTCAGTTATAAGACGTGTAAAGTCAGCATGTGAGAGGTTTCCCACTGTAGTCTTTTGTATTGTGGGGAGGTGGGATATGTATATCCAGGGGCATTAGTCTGTGGTCAGATGTGACTAGTGAGGGGTATACTTCCAGTGTGTAGCACATTGTCCCCATGTTTGTGATGATCAGGTCTAGTATATTATCTCCTGTTGTGGGAGAGGTGACTAGCTGTTCCATTGCATTTGACATAGTGAATTCCTGGAACCTTTGGGCTAGGGTGTTTGGGGTAGAATAATGCACCCAGTGTATGTTAGGGTAGTCGCAGTATCCCAATATGATGGTGTGTGGTGGGACATTCATATCCGCCAATGTCTACAGGAAGGCTGACTGTGGTCCCTGAGATTGGGAGGGTGGTCTGTAACATGCTACCAGTTGTATAGCAGGTTTGCCTGTGGTCATCTGCACCTGGATGGTCTGTGATGCTTCATGTGTTGCCACTAACCTGGAGGTGTGTGTGTCCTCCATGAATATGGACACACACCCTCCTTTTTGTTTTGTCCCGAGTCCTGGGGCCAAAACGCATGATACGGGGTATAGCCTGGTACTGCTGGTGTGCTCTCAGGAGCCTTGAACCAGGTTCTCACTTACTGCACAGACATCGAGATTGGTAGAATATGTACGTACAGATATATGTAATACACACATACATATATAGATATCTGTAGAGACTTATACATATACAGATAGATCTGACTGTCAACAGATATGTCTGTATATGACTATCTCTCACTCTCTGTCCCACCCACTCACACTCACACTCACCCTGTGTCTCTCTCTCACTCACTCCCCCTCTCTCCCCACATCTATATGTATATATCTATATCTATATATACATATTATATATACATATATACAAACAGATATATATCCATATACAGATATAAATATATCAATATATATATACATATATATATACATATATAGACTGTGTGAAGCACATGTGTGCAGATGTCTTGCAACAGGTGCCTGGTGTCACAGGCATGGAGTGAACACCAGTGTGGATACTGGAGTACCATACCCCATTCAAAAACACTGACACCAGTAACCACCACATATGTACATGCCTGCCCACCAATGCATGTGTCAGGGGGGAACAGGGTCAACAAGTGTACAATAGGCTCCACATCAATATACACAGTGGCACACTAGTCCTGTAATACCTGTACATGGAATGTGTCAGCGGACATGGTGTGTCAGCTATGGACATGTAGGTCACTGTACCCCTCCACACCCCACAATGTCCTACATGGTATGTACCTCCCATGACAGCTACAGATATGGAGAAGGACACAGACATATGCAAGTAACTGTGTCAATGCACTCAAACACCACAGAGCACACACAGACTACCTACATAGAGGTTACCACTGCTGGATATACATAGTTCGGTCACACCCATGACAGTTGTCTACCAACCATGGTAACACCTCCAACATCCACAACACAAATTACCTATGTCTGTCGTCCTTGTCACTGCAGTATAGAGCACATGGTGGAGGTACGGGACCCTACCCACAGATATGACATACCCTGTAGTAGACCAAACAGAATTAAGAAGCAAGGCTCCCCATGAGTAGATGTCAGACATACCCCTGCTGAATGCTATGCTGATAGGTAATATGCCATATGAATCACCCTGTTTAACTGTTTGTAAGGAGCAGGTGCGATCATAACACATGTGTCACAAGGGGCAGGGTAGCATAACAGTATGCTGCTGTAGGCCCAGGGCCAAAAGCACACTACCTACCTAGGACACAATGCACACCCATGAACACATTGCAAACGGAATATGTGAGGTGGAATGAGTGTGCTAGTGACTGGGTGCATGTTGTGTACTGGTGTGATTGCTCACCATGACTGTCTGTCTGTCATGGTAGTGTGTGTCCTTGGTGTGAGGCCAGAGACAGGTGTGTGAGGTATTGCGATCAACACATACTACATTGCCGTATGTTGTGCTGTGTTACCCTGTATGTCACTGTGGTGTAGGTAGGGTTATGGCAAGTAAGAGTAGTGTGCATTACCAGTGAAATATGTAACGTGCATTGTGTGCAGTGCATGGGCTGATAATGTTCCCCATACAGTACCTTGATACAAACCCCAGTGTGAGGTTGTGTATTGTACCTGAAACAGTGTGTTGACTGCTGCAGTATACTAGTCTGTTGTATGGAGTGTGCCAGGTACTGTTGCACAGTTGTCGGATGAGCACTGATATCTGGTCATGTACATGTGTATCCCCCAATAGACAGACAGATGCTATATATGGTGCCTAAGTTATATCACTGCAGTCAAGTATTATGTGTATTATGTGTGCTATAGTTTGCTGACAGATATTGCTGACATATTTTCCTTCTCCTTTTCAGGGCCATGGTTCACCAGCGGAACCCAGTCTACTCTGCTGCAGAGGAGGAGGAGGAGATACACAGAGCCTGGTGCGGGATTTCACTGTACTCTTTTCCCGCACCAGCCAGAACCAGCAGGAGAGGGCTGCACTGTGGCAAGACCTGGTCCATCAGGCAAATGACAAAATGACATAGGCACACATAACCGGACATATGAGCAGGTACGCCATCACTGCAGTGATTTAATTAGAAATGTCCGTCAGAGTGTGTCGGATATCCACAGGCAGCAGCTTGCCACAGGTGGTGGGGTGGCTAGACATCCCCCCCTCACCAGACGGAGGGACTACTCCTGAGTGCTGTGGCTCCAGCACAGCAGCAACAACAACAGCATACATGTGTAATGATGGAGGCTGGAGTCGCACAGCAGCAGGACACAGAGCATGCAGGTAACATGCCATGTGTATAGTTGACCATTCTGTACACTGTTAGGTTATGCATGTGTGAGGTGTGTCCTCGTTTTGTAGCTGTAATCTTGGTAATTAATGTGCATTAGTGATAACCTCATTATCTGCAGTACACCTGTGGAAGCTAACTGTTGCACTACTGAACTGTATCATGCCCACAGTATCAATGGCACAGTTGTGCCCACTGACGATAAATGTCTCTTTTCCGCAGGTCCCTCTGGTGTAACAGCAAGGCAGCCTATCCATGCTGGTGAGTGTGTAATACCATTACCTTCAATACTCTGTATACTAATAGTAATAATAGGCTGAAGCAGTAGTGCTATGTGTTTGATTGCAGGTGTGTTTGTGTCTGTGGGTTGATATCTCATATACTGAGGTGTGTGCATGTGTGCATGTGCCCATGTGCGCATGTGTGCATGTGTGCATGTGTGCATGTGCCCATGTGTGCATGTGTGCATGTGCCCATGTGTGCATGTGTGCATGTGTGCATGTGCCCATGTGTACATGTGTGCAAGTGCCCATGTGTGCATGTGTGCATGTGTGCATCAGTGGTGGCATTGTGTACACATTGTAAACTGTGTTTTCTGTCTTACTCCTACAGGTTCTGGTGCTGCTCTGGTGTCGTGCAGCAGGGAACCTGAATCAGCTGCTGTGGATAGTGATAATGATGATACCTGTGTAATGGCACAGGTAGGTGTGCCAGGGTCCGTCATTGGTCAGCCAATTGACACTACACAGCTGTCGACCCCATCAATGCACACAGTCATCCTGCCAATACATCCTTTGTCACCAATGTCCCTAGGTGATGGACAGGATACAGTGGGCATTGACCAGGGTAATGTGGTACTAGTGGCACATGCATCCCCACACTGCAGCCATGGCCAGGGCCCTGACACAGTACCACACAGGCAGACGTCCATGGGTTCTCGTGGGAGCATCCGTGGGCGTACCACCCCTGTCAGACGTGCCCACAGAGGTCTTTCAACCCCAGCTATGTTTCGGGCTGTAATGCAGGCACAGTCACGTATGGAATGGTACACCAGACAGGGTCTGAGGGAGCTGAGAGCATGTCGCACAGCCATGAGTGACAGTATGCGTGATGTTGCGGCTGCCATCCGCAACTTCACCGAGGTCATTGACAGACGTTGGGGAGACACATTAGATCTGTTCCACAACTATATGTCCATGAGCCAGGGCAATGGTGGACGGTTGAGGTGTCGACGTGGCCGTATGCCAGCAACAGCAGCAGCTGGCAGCCGTAGCGGATGACAACAGGGCCGCGGCCGCTCACATAGTGCAAGCAGCAGCCCCAGCAATGCTGGGTCTGTGCTGTCATCGGACTGCCCCAGGAGACCACGTGCACGTGGCACTGGACAGTCCCAACAGGGACCTGTCTCCCGTCAACAAACACCTGCTTCTGATGACAGTACCCAGTCTGGCTTAGTACCTGATACGGTCTGTAGCACCCCTGCCAGGCACAGGTACCGTGTCCGTGGCCACAGACAGTGATCTGTATGACCTGGCAGGTACAGTCTGTGGCTGTCCACAAACACCTGTATATGGCAGCCATGAGGTGGGACTGTGTGCATTCATACACACATGCAAAGTGATAACACCTAGGGCTACCGCATACACGCACACACTGCATCAACATTGCCCCATCTTGTACTGCTGTCCCTCACCAACACACACACACAGACATGTCAATTGGTTGTATCAGTGGCAGACTCAGGCATACCAGGTACACACCCTGTGCATATGATGAAACTGTGCCACCTCCTGCAATCTGTAAAATCGGTGCAGGAACAGGTTAACATGGTGCTGATGCACAGGGTGACTACATCGACGTATTTTAATAGTATGATGTTGACAACAGTACAGTGTAATGATAGCATTGTGGGTATATACCAGCATGCCTGATGCAGTTACAGTATGAATGTCATTGTATTGTTTTGTACACCCATAGTAATTACCACAGTGTTCTGTCTGCACATCTTTGCATACTGGTGGTGAGGCTGTGAAGGGATGGCCACCTACATAGGTAGCACAGGGGATACAACAATGTACATATTGATACTCAATGAGTTGCATGCTGTCCACACACGACTCTGCAATGCAGATGTTCCAGGATGCTGATATCTGTGCAGTACTACACAACAGGTTCAAGGCTCACAAGAGCACACTAGCACTACAAGGTCACACCTCATACCATGTATAACAGCACCAAAACACAGAACTAACTATGACAGGAGGGAGAGTGTCCATACATGTCAAGGATACTGTGGCGCCAGGACAGATAACATACATCATACTAAGTCTGGAACTGCTGAGTGAGGGCTCAGTGTCTGTTATTTGACATGTGTATTATTACAGGTATGAGCACTTGGGTATCAGGCCAGTTATTCAACATTACGAAAGTACGTGGTCTATACACTTGTGGGGGGTGCGGCTGGACCCAGCCCGTCTGACCTGGGAATGTCTGGGTACTGGCTTAGAGTGCCTGCATATATGCACTGTTACATACTGGAAGTCGTACACCTTATTTGTTGTAGCATAGTCTACATACAGGCCTGCTGACTGTAGCTTTGTTTGTATGCATGTTTGCCTGTTATGTTCCTGAAACACTGATTCCACCTGCAGTGCAGATATACAGTGCCTCTGTGGATCCCTAGTGACATCTGTGTTGCTTACTGTACTGATGTCCATGTGTCACTTGACAGAACATCACTGTTTGTCCTGTTTGCATGTAGCTTGCCTGTAACACATTGCATATGACTTATCACACATTTGTTCAAGACAGCATTCATATATGCCAGCACTAACAAATCAGGAGCACTACACCCTCACAGAGTCACCTTGAGTACCTTGCTCCCCATTGGCCCTATGTGTCGTTACTTAGTATGGGAGTCACAATGCTATGGTAGCATGTGCAAAGGTCACCTGTCGATCTACTCTCAGGTCCAGTTGGTGAATCTGTGAGTCATGTGGCAATGTTACAGCTGCCTCATGTACACAGACAACCCTCTCCCCTTCCCATACACGTACAGCACATGTGAGAGATGCAACCACATAGCCAAACTGGGGGCTAAGCTCTGTTTACACAGCACTGGCATTCCCTGTCAGGTGGAGTGGGATACTACAGTGAATACAGTACCAGTCTCCCATAGACCTGCCACGACCACAATCCAAACACAGAAACACACAGGTACATTATTGGGCTCTCAGAATAGCATCCTGCCTGAGCAGCTGACACCTGCAAAGCAGATGCACAAGCAAACGTTACGCCAGAACAGAGCACATGCAACACATAGCTCACAAAGCCTGTGTGCCAAACAGTCTCAGGCCATACGGCTAGATAACACACCTGCTACAGTTGTATGAGGTACCTCTATCGTCACGTACACGGTGGTCCTGCTCCCAGGCTGAACAAGGTGATGGTCACGCTGAGCTGCCCATCGGGCACTATGATCCACCACATAACACAAGCAAAGCGGTCACTCCAAGGCATGTAGAAGTATGACTCAGTCATTGTCTGTGCCAGTGTGTATGACCTCTGATGCACCTCCCTGGACTACATGTTAGGGGACATAGAGGGGCTCTCTGAGCTTGTGGCACAGGCTGGTATGACCCTGGCCTTGAGTAGCATCTCACCCTCACCATGAATGCTGCCACAATATGTAGACAGGATCATCAGTTTCTGCAATTAACGTATCTTTCAGTGACATCCAAAGGGGATCCAATGCCTGTCAGTGTGGGATTACATGCTGGAAATGCCACATTGCTTTGCTTGGGACAGCTTGCACCTGTCACCCATGGGCCGTTGTATATTGGCAGAGGCTGTTGTTACACACATAGTGCCTTTGTATGCAAGGCTGACATTACATAGCCACCTACACAGGTATCACACGGGATGGGATACTAATAGCAATGCTACTCAACAGCAGCAGTGTAAACCTCAAGATGCGTGCAGTGGAAACTGTCCTTAGCATGGGGTACAGCAATATCCGTGCAGTAACAGACTCCTGGTACAAGGCTCCCAGGTGCACACCATCAGTGTCAGATCATTCCTGATACCATGCTGGCACTGCACAAAGCATCAGAGCCTCTCCATGTGCAACACACAGTGAGTTAGACTGCCTTCAGGTTCATAGCCTGGCACACCCCACAGTCCCATACCCAGGAAACCCACTTGGCCTTCCTGACAACACTGGGAATATGACGGTCTCTACACACACCATTATATGGTTGTACTGCGACTACCCAAACATACAGTGTGAGCATTATTCTAGCTGCAATTATCATTCATTCCCTGCATTGCTATTGAATAACTTGTTACCACTCCCACAAGTGGTGACAACATGCTGCACCTGTTCATCACCAACATGTGGACTATATGCTCCAGACCAATCATGTATCCCTCGCTGGTGGGATGACACCATCTACAACCCACACTGTATAGTCACATACCACATGCAGCCCCTGCACAGAACACCACAGTCATACAGTTGTCTGATGCATATTCCATGTATTCACATGAGGCAGGCTTCGGACATGGGAACTCTTGCAGTTCACAGGTACATATGTGTAGGTGGCACACACATACATCATATGTGCATTGACATTACTGATATAATGTATGTCGTGCAATATTGGGAACAACACCCCACACACATGGACAAACATACACATGGCATTTGTAGGATACAAACCCCTACCTAACTATGTTAGATCACTTGTGAGAGTCGCAGTAGCAGAATGTACTATTTGCATTACTGGGAGGATTGCTTTCTCCTGCTGTACTTATAGGGTGCTGACATCATCAGTGTTTAGACAGTGGAATATGCAGCATGTGTTGTGTAGTAATAGTTGCCAAAAGGGACATTTCTCATACACATGGAATTGCACACACTACTCCCCCACACACACTGGGCACTTGCAGGATTCAAACCCCTATCTAACTATGTTATGACACTTGTGATAGACGCATTAGCAGAGCGCGCTATTTGCATTACTGGGGGGATTGCTTTCTCCTGCTGTACTTATAGGGTGCTGACATCATCAGTGTTTAGACAGTGGAATATGCATGTGTTGTGTAGTAATAATTGCCAAAAGGGACATTTCTCATACACATGGAATTGCACACACTACTCCCCCACACACAATCACACACACTGGGCACTTGCAGGATTCAAACCCCTACCTAGGTTATGACACTTGTGAGAGACGCATTAGCAGAGCGCGCTATTTGCATTACTGGGGGGATTGCTTTCTCCTGCTGTACTTATAGGGTGCTGACATCATCAGTGTTTAGACAGTGGAATATGCAGCATGTGTTGTGTAGTAATAGTTGCCAAAAGGGACATTTCTCATACACATGGAATTGCACACACTACTCCCCCACACACAGTCACACACACACTGAGCACTTGCAGGATTCAAACCCCTACCTAACTATGTCATGACACTTGTTAGAGACGCAGTAGCGGAGCGCGCTATTCACATTACTGGGTATATTTCTGCTCCTGACATATGTATAGTGTGCTGACATCATTATGGATGAAGAGGTATTTACATCTGTGACTATCCATCAGTACAGGGTAGAGCATATCTATGCATTAACTTTGCACAGGCACAGTGGCCTACTGTACTGCGGAGGCAGACGCCAAATACACTGTGGATAGCCTTCTGTATTCCCTAGGGACAACAGTCAGGTATTGCACTCTACGGCCATATGTTTACCTGTCAGATGCAAGTATCTGTTGCTCATATACTGTTTGTGGGTCTTTATTGCCATAGCCTTCCCTATCTCTGTAAACAACATGTGTACTGTGGGAGATGTTTGCATATGAGTGGGATCCAGTACTTTACTTATGTCTCTGTTGTAACTTCACTGTGTGCACTGGGCAGATGTCTGTATTGTGGGAGGTTCCTGTGTTAACACATAGAAATGCCAGATATGTGTGCGCAACTGCTGAACTGTGACATGGCCTAAGTGTGTGAGCATGCCCAGTTTGCAGTTTGTATGGCTTCTTGACTGCCACATCTCATTTATCTAAGTGTGCGAGCATGCCCAGTGTGACCTTTTCTTATGCTGGGATCTGTGGACCACCACATTTCTGTTTGTGTGTGGACGCCATCTATATATCACATGTACAGTTGAGTGTTGGACATCAGGTTGTGTTCTTACTGCCCAAATGCTGTGTGTCTGAACCTAACAGGCATTATGCTGTACCTGCAGGGTCACCATGGGATAGTTTGCATACAGTTGTCATCATCCTTTCCTGCTGACCAAACAGTTGTATTGTTGTATAGTGTACTGGTGCAGAACTTTCACTGTGGTGGACAGTATAATCGGTTTCAGTCCTATCACTGCTTGTAATGTTTATAGTGAGCACACCAGACTGGTTGAGGGCCAGTTGTGCAGATATGACTATGTTGCATTTTGTTCAGATATGGACAGCTTAGTACATGATTGTCCGACATTGTTAATGTATTCCACAACTTGTGTGGACAGTGACAAACAATGGCCATGTGCCCTAGTCCATTTGTAATGCTAGTCAGAGAGTGTTTGTCCTTCAACACACATTTACTGGTGTTTGCCATATGTCACGGTTAGTGTGCTGTGCCTCTGTCTACCCATGACATACAGGTGATATCCAGGGTACACTTACCATCTCCCATCCAGTCATCATGATTCCTCTGGATGACAGTCACTGAGGGACTCCCTGGATATCCTGGATATCCTGTAGTGGGAGTTTAGTCGTGAGTGGAGTGAGCTTCTGGGTTATGGACCAATCAGTACAGCATGTCCTGTTTATGTCTGTGCCGGGGTTCAGGCCTGTCAGCTGCATAGGTCCCTGGATATCCTGTAGTGGGAGTTTAGTCGTGAGTGCAGTGAGCTTCTGGGTTATGGACCAATCAGTACAGCATGTCCTGTTTATGTCTGTGCTGGGGTTCAGGCCTGTCAGCTGCATAGGTCACCAGCATTCAGTGTTTACATGGTGCCAAATGTCCATTGATACCAGGTTGGTCATGGCTCTATACATCAGGCACAGTTCACCTCCAGCCAGGCAGTATGGCACTGTGTGGAGCTGCAGTTTCTTTACTCAGGCGACACATGGCATCTGTTACAGCTCTGCGATCCTCCTGGTGGAGTATTTGTGTGGTCTTTCCAGTTGCTGCAGGTGTCTGCTACGTGCCCCTGAAGGGCCATTGTACACAATTGTGAGGCTGCTGATGGATGACTGGAGAGGCACATTGAACTATCCTAACCAAGCTGTGCTTACCTTCATGATTAGGTGGGTATATGGTATGTTTCTGTAACCACTACAGACACATGGTTATCACATGCAGGATATCTATCACCTTGTGTCCCCAGGTCTCTTATTGCTCCTGATGTACTTACTGGGTTAACACCTATGTGGTAATTTCTAGCCATGTACTGTGGTTTCCACAGGGGTTGACTATACACTATTCTGCATTTAGCTTGTTGACATGGCTGTGGCACCACTTGTGTGTTTCTATGTGTGCCTTTTGTAGGTTGCTTGTGTCAGCTGGAGGGTCCGATATGGTGTCCAGTTTGTAGTCCTCTGCAAACCTGTTCAGACAGAGTCCTCCCATGTTGGCCTGTACCTATGTGACATATATAGCATACAAGAGAGGTCCCAGGACCATGCCTTGTGGGATGCCAGTTGTACCTGGTTTGCAGTCTGCCATGGCTACAGCATGTCTGCCAGGTCAGTTCTGTCCTTGAGCTGGTTTGCAACCCATCTACTTGCATAGGGGTTTATAGTTAGGCTGGTGAGCTTATCTGTACTGCCACCTAGGGTATTGTATGGAAGGGTTTAGCAAGGTCCAGATAGGCTGTGTGATCAACATTCCCCACATCACTGGGCTTGGTGCATGTTTCACATGAGTCAGACATGTGTACGGGGCAGGATCTGCCGTATGACAGCCACACTGGGTAGGGTCCAATGTCTGTAGGTACCCAATCTCGTTATTCATGGGATCCATGATCATCCTCTCCATTACTTTGTCAACATAGATAGTCGGGGTTGAGGGGTGATAGTTTGCAGTATCCATTCAGGCACCCCCTTTGTGGTGTGGGACCACTGCTGCTGTACACCGCTCTTTGGGTACATATCCTGTGGTAGGACTGATAGTGCACAGTAATGCTATTTGCTGTTCCATTCTTCTTACAGTACTTGTTGGACACAACCCAGGACACCATCTGGTACCATTGATGCTGTGTGCTGTGCTTTGTGGATGCTGGCTGTTACCTCAGCATCTGCAATGTCGGGGGGCCAGCACTCTCCTGGGATAGATATTTGGCAGTTAGGTGCTGGTGGGGAGGTTGGAAGGAATCTGTTTCGTAGGCTGTTGGCAATGTGTGTGGGTTTGGTGTATTGTTTGTGATATTAGAGTGCTGCAGAGCATATCTGTGGATTATCACCATGGTTCCTACCATCAGGTAGGACAGCTGTGTGATAATCCTTTGTGTCCTGCACAATTTGTATCATCATAGGTTCATAGGTTCATACTAGGCTATCTGCCCTGGCCTTGTTTGAGCACGGACAGACTGTGTGTGGGTCTCAACACCCCTTGCAATGTGCATATTATGCCCACGTAGGGTTTACTTTCCTAGATGTGACACAAGGATGGCCCCCAGTGTACACCTACTATCTCCCATGCACTTCAACGGATTTCTCTTGTTGAGTTTGTGTGTGGAGCTCAGCCTATCATGGACTGGGATTCTGTTCCAGAGTGTCCTGAGCCTCTGGGGTATGGGTCTGTCCCTCCAGCACATCCTATTAATCTATGTGTAGAGGTTCAGATATCTCACTGTGGTGTGTCTGCTGGATTTGGGGTTTCTGCAGTGGAGCATGTCCATTCATTCTGGATTGGACATGTCCTTGTACATCAGGCATACATCACCTCTGACAGTGCAGTATGCTTCTGAATTGGGCTGTGGTTTCTTCAGCCAGGCTGCAGATGTCCAATGTTTGGACCCTTTATCCTGTTGGTGGGGTACATTTGGGGTCTTTCTGACTGCTGCATGTGTAAGGTAAGGTACATCCGAACTGGGGCATAGTTGTCACGTATGGGCCTGATAAGGGAAGGGTATGGGGGCACAGTGACCTCTGTAGCTCTACATGTGCATCCTTTCATATTAAGGTGGGCAATATAGCAGGTCTTCCTGGCCACCTTGGCAATGTGAGTGTCACATGACAGGTTACCCTCCACTTGTGTCCCTAGGTCCATGATTACTTCTTCCATACATAATGGATTGCCACCTATGTCATACTTTGTGTGTGCCTTGTTTGGTATTTGTTGGGACCTTCATACTCTGAAGTGTCTTCAGGAAGGCTGGCTGGGGTACCTGGGTTTGTGTGTGGGGTCTGTAGCAGGCTTCAAACAGGTACACAGTTTGAGACAGTGTTACTTGCCCGTGGATAGTCCATGCTGCTTCTTGC
Source organism: Protopterus annectens (assembly GCF_019279795.1). Taxonomy (NCBI): domain Eukaryota; kingdom Metazoa; phylum Chordata; order Ceratodontiformes; family Protopteridae; genus Protopterus; species Protopterus annectens. The sequence goes on along the minus strand of NC_056751.1, from coordinate 694,552,941 downwards.
TGTGGTACCAACCTGGGGGTGTGGTTATTCTTGATAATTACTGGTAGCCACACTCCTATTGTCGTGTGTTCCATGTTTTGGAGCTGTAGAGCATGGTATGAGGCATAACCTGGTAGTATTAGGGTGCTCTTCTGGGCCTTGCCCAGGTTTCTGTTACAGAACACATATTACCATTCTCCATGCTGTGGTGGGTTTGGTCTGCATGCACCTTGCAGGTTAGACTTCTGGCATTGGGTAGCATTACGTCCAGGTTATTATCCCTTGTGCTACCTATGTTGGTGGGTTTGTGTTTCCAGACTTACCTATTCCAGGCACAGTGGGGGTGACAGCAGCCTTTGCCAGTATCTATAAAGCCAGGTGTGCTGGGTGCATGCCATACCTAGCAGGTGGGGCATCATGTCTTGCTCGGCATGTCAGCCCAGGCTGTCAGCCATGTGTTCCCCCTTGCTAACAGCAATACCTCAGCCAATTATTGTACTTGATCTTGTTGTCTTCATAGTGTGGCATCATGCTTGGTGAGGGTGAGATGTTAGGTTGGGTCTTCATGTTTGCATATACTAGATGGTGTTACATTGCTTAACACATGGCAATCATGCCTCAGGTGGTGCTGCAGTACTGCCTCTGTCGGATGCACATACTACACTCCCTGTACATGTTTGAGAGCAGGTTATGTCATGTTAAGCATCCCTGTTACTATATGAGTGAGTCAGAGAGGGGTATCATTCCCAGGGTTCCTACTGAGCCAGTGTATGTGCTATGCGTTGCCTCTTTGCCAAGGCCAGGGCATACTGGGCACACCTCCTTCTGCCTACTGGGGCAGGCTCAAGTTGTTCCTCCTCCGAGTCACGCTCTGCCTGTGATGGCCTTGGCAATGGTGGCGGGCTGTTTGTCCCGGCCCTATGCTGGTCCTGCTGCAGCTGTTTCCGCAGCATCATATTATGTAGCATAGCACATACCATGACAATTTGGGTATATGTAGTTGGTGAGTACTGCAAGGCTCCACCAGATGTGTCCAGGCACCGGAACCGTGACTTGAGCAGCCCAAACACACGCTCTATTACATTACGTGTTTGTGCGTGTGCCTCATTATGGCATTCCTGTTCAGGTGTGTGTGCATTTCTGATGGGTGTCATCAGCCACGGCTCCAGTGCATAACATGCATCCCCCACTAGGTGACCATATGGGATGTCCCCATTGGCAAATGTCTGGTACAGCTGCATCAAATGCCAGATATGGGAATCATGGTAGCTCCCAGGGCAGCCAGCACACACATTCATTATTATGCCCTGGGCATCACACACGACCTGGCAGTTGATGGAGGGGAAGCCCCTGCGGTTAATGTAGGCCCTACCCCGCTCACCGGCTGGTGCTTTGATGCATATGTGCGTGCAGTCTATTGCACCCACTACCTCAGGGTATTCCGCTATTTGCTGGAAGAGACGCATATTGCTGGCCAATACCTCACGGGCATTGGGGAAATATACATGATCACCGACATGTGCTGACATGGCATCCAGGAACTGGTGCAGTACCCTGGAGGCTGATGCCTGTGATATCCCCATCATATCACCAGTTGGTCTCTGGAAGGTACTTGTTGCTAGTATTCTTAGGCCAACACATACCTTGGTTTCCACTGGGATGGGTTCCCCTCTGTTGGTTCTGTGTGTGAAGCGTGGCCTGCACAGCTCAACAATTTGCTGCAGGAGGTCTCTGTCCACTCTATAGCGCTCCACTATCTCCAGCTCATGTAACCCCTGGTAGGTGACCCTGGGCCTCTACACTCTTCTCCGTCTCCTCACTGTGGGTTGTCTGGCAGCATTTCCATTGTCACCACCCTCAGCAAGTCTCCTATTTCTCCTTATGACAGCTATGGCAGTCCCTAGAATGTTTGGTCTGAGTGCAGCTTTTTCAGTTTTCACTTCTACTAGCTTACTCCTGTCTTGCAGTGTCTCTTGAGAGAAACATACTGCAGTGCTGTTTGCAGTGTTTTAAGTGCTGGGCTGGGCTTGTATTCTGCCTGTGTAATTGCCTGCTTCTAATTGTTTTCACCTGCTACCTCTACAGGTATTCCCTGCTAGTTTCCTACTATTTCTTCTGCTTCCTTTTCCTCTCTGTTTCCTCAGGGGGAGCAGCGCGCATACCAGCGAAAACACGCTCGCAGTGGCTACCACGCACGCAGACATGCTTACACGGACTAGAATCTGCTTATTCGAGTTAAAACGCGCGCACACCAACGCAAACAGGTTTACAGATCTTTAAACAGGCACCTACATGCTTACTCTGCCTTACACGCGCGCACTCTGTCTTACTCGCTGCTCCCAGTGTGCACACGCGCGCATGCACGTACAGCAAGAAACTTTGGTGTTGGCCACAGTGTACACCTTCCATTTCTTGACTTTCCCATGCTTATCTGTTGACACTCCTCTTTTTCTGCTGTGTGATTGATATGTTTCACATACCACTTTTCTCCAATGAGCTTGATTTCTTCCTGACATTCCCCCATGTGATGTCACCTATCTCCTACTCTGTTACTCCCCCTTATCTAACTCTTACACTACACGGACTGTGCTCATTTGCTATGTGACAGTGTGATTCACTATCCTACCATTCATTTACATAGGATTGCCTACTAATGCTTAGTTACATGTCTTACACTCAGCTTCCCCCCTTAGCAACCACTAGACGGTGGCCATGTTGTTTTTGGTCTGCTAGTCCCTGCATTGCAAATCCATGCATTACATAAAACCCACATTTGTGGGTTTCAAACCTTCATTTTTCAGTTTTATATAGCGCAGCCCGTTTGCGCAGGGCTGCACTGCGTTTAAACATCGCCGATCTCCGAAATAAAACAATTATTTTTTTTCATGTTTGCATCGGGTTACCATGCCAATGGCCACATATTTGGCCATTGGCATGCTGACTGCAACATTTGCACATTTATTTGGAGCTGTCATGGCTCCGTTGTATTATTTGCAGTAACGTACTCAGTTGTCAACTGAGTACATTTCTGCAACTAACACGACTCTTACACGGGCTGGTTTCAGCTTCGTGGATCGCTAATCTACCTCATTTGCATGCTTTTCGGCTGCAAGTGGGGTGATTAGCATATCCACACCCTGCCCGTGTAAGAGTCGTTTTAGCTGTCTCTTACACGGGATTTTGGGCTGTTCCTGGATCGCGATGGCTGCATGGAGTCTTACACGGCTCTTAGACTCCGTGCAAGCCATCGTGAATCCTGCCCATAATCTGAACAACATGATGTCTGCAACTGTAATGTATCAGCATTCCTGACTGACCACATGCCTGACATCATCCACGCCAATTGGCCAGATGAATGTGGGACAGGCCAATATTGTGAGCCACTCATGCATGGACATATGGACAGTCATAGATCTGTATATGTAGAGAGATATACAGGTACATATAAATGTCTGACTCACACATACATCATATCACAGCAATTGTATATAGGTGGGTGGATAAATATGTCCTCATATATTTAGATATAAATATAGATATACACACACACACACATATATATATATATATATATATATATATATATATATATATATATATATATATATATATATATATATATATATATATCGATATGTGAATTGCAGCACCAGATAGGAATAACAACCGGAACTCCCACCACAAAATAACTGACCTTATGCACAGTTGATGGGGGTGGGGGCTCAAATGAGGGGAACCTGGTGATGACTGCTATGTTCCCCCCACCACAGCTGTAACAGATATGCTGTGCAATGCAATATACAGCACATGCAGTTCTTGACCACAGGACCCTCCGCATCACAGCTACAATGGTCTAACAGTAGGCCACTACAGCTGTATAAAGTTAGGGCAATATCCAAAATATATCAACCAGTCCAGTCATACAACTGTACAGAGAATGTATACCATCCTCTAGATGTATCTGTGTGTAAATATATTAATACCTACACTGCTACAACATATCTGTATATATATATATATATATATATATATATATATATATATATATATATATAGCTTTCTAACACTATATACATATATATTACTGTATATGGACATATATACATGCTAATGGTTACATCGACACATATATGTGTCTACATCTATATGTCTACATATACACGGCACGTTACAAGTGTGTATGCAGATATACAGCTATGTAGGCATATACAGACATAGTTACATATATGTCAGCAGATATATATATCTATATCGGTGCATATGGCCATACATCTGTAGAGGGCAATGGCAGATTAACAGACACACATATGTCCACATGCACCATTACTGGGGTTGAGAGGCTCTGCACACTATACGTCTTGTACAAGTAGGCATCCCCCCCACGGCCAATCACATCCACCCCGCAATACACTACCAAGTGCTGCAGATCCAGTAACTAGGACCTGACACAGCATGGGCACAGGAAGTTAAGAGTACAACATCCTACCTGTATGATGTCAGGCTGGTATTGTTGATATATCATGCAGTACAGTCTGCCTCCCATAGATAATGTACACTGTGGCAGCCAGCAACATCCCCAGGATACAGATACATAGACACAGATATGCAGACACATACATACATATGTACACACACACATATATATATATATATATATATATATATATATACATACATACATGAGAGGAGTTGTGGTATTGTATGAGGAAGTCAGGAGTGTCAGAAAGGTATGTAAGAGTGGTACAGGATATGTACGAGGGTAGTGTGACAGCGGTGAGGTCTGCGGTGGGAGTGATGGATGCATTTAAGGTGGAGGTGGGGTCACATCAAGGATCAGCTCTGAGCCCTTTCTTATTTGCAATGGCGATGGACAGGTTGACAGACGAGATCAGACAGGAATCCCTGTGGACTATGATGTTTGCAGATGACATTGTGATCTGTAGTGAGAGTAGGGAACAGGTGGAGGAGACCCTGGAGAGATGGAGATATGCTCTAGAGAGAAGAGGAATGAAGGTCAGCAGGACTAAGACAGAATATATGTGTGTGAATGAGAGGGAGGATAGAGGAATGGTGAGGATGCAAGGAGTAGAGGTGGCGAAGGTGGATGAGTTTAAATACTTGGGGTCAATAGTTCAGAGTAACGGTGAGTGTGGAAGAGAGGTGAAGAAGAGAGTACAGGCAGGATGGAGTGGGTGGAGAAGAGTGTCAGGAGTGATTTGTGACAGATAAGTACCTGTAAGAGTGAAAGGGAAGGTCTACAAGAGGGTAGTGAGACCAGCTATGTTATATGGGTTGGAGACAGTGGCATTGACAAAAGGCAGGAGTTTGAGCTGGATGTGGCAGAATTAAAGATGTTAAGATTTGCACTGGGTGTGATGAGGGTGGACAGGATTAGGAATAAGTATATTAGAGGGTCAGCCCAGGTTAGAAGGTTTGGAGACAAAGCCAGAGAGGCACGATTATGTTGGTTTGGACATGTGCTGAGGAGGGATGCTGAGTATATTGGGAAAAAGATGCTAAGGATGAAGCTACCAGGTAACAGGAAAAGAGGAAGGCCTAAGATAAGGTTTATGGATGTGGTGAGAGAGGACATGCAGGTGGTTGGTGTGACAGAGCAAGATACAGAGGACAGAAAGAAATGGAAACAGGTGATCTGCTGTGGCGACCCCTAACGGGAACAGCCGAAAGAAGATGATGATGTATATACATATATATGGATATAGATGTGACTACACATATGCTCTCAGATATATGTACAGTAGGGTACAACAGCAGTGGGAGGTAAAGATGTCATGTGACCACATGGGATGTAACTGTGACATAACAAGGCATAACTGACACCATCACATGCACACTGACAAACAGAACAGTCCATCTGGCAGGTGGCAGTAGGCTTGCAGTAACCGAATATATGTATGTGATGTACATATATGTGAAGTATACGGCACTTTACATCCAGATACCTTATGGCAGCTCAACCCTGATACCCCCACATATTTAACAGCCTAGATCATTTATGGTGCTCCCCCCCAGACTCAATAATACAGGGCCATATACCACTGTTACATACACTGGCCTCTGGAGTGCATAAGAGCACACATGTATTGTGTAGGTGATGCCCACACATATATGGCCCCAGCCCCATCATATGTGTGAGGGATACAACAGACATGGACTGATGGCAGCAATAGCAGTGTGATATTCTCACAGCCCACTATGGAACATCTCCCACAGCATGTCATATGTGCAAAGCTTGATATGTAGGTCATGTACTGATAGCACTCCACACACACATTGCCAGTGGGATATCAGACTCAGGATCTGTGTTGTGGACAGACAACACATATTAGGCACACCTCTGGCCACCAAGAGGATAGGCCCACAGTTGAGGGCTATGCAGACAGACTGCACTCCGAGGTAAAGTGGTATGTACACACACACCCTGTAACACTAGTACTATACAAAGCATCACACGGCTCTACTCACACTTTGTCTGCAGTTCCTGAACCTCCTACATGTATGTAGCTGCCCTGAGTGTGCCGGTTCTCCTGCAGAGGTTATTGCTACCTGCTGTCAGTAACACTGATGTCCACACACACATAGGATTGTACAAACATCCACAGAATGTCCAGGTTATGTCATCAAATATAACCCCTACTGTACATAATATGTGGGGCGGTCTGATATCTCACTGGCTTGTTAGCGGATATGATGACACTAATTATGATGTACAGCACACACACACCATGTCATGCACAACATATGTACACAGGTTGGCAGAGTTGTGGCTGGCAGCACATACACAGGGCCAATAATGACATGTTGCTGTGATAACCTCATACATTTACTGTTGTAACAGAGTTTGTGGCATCATATGTCCTATGAGAGATAAGACGCCAGTAACTGTCATGGCTTTCACCATCTACAGACTGCAATCCTCACACTACCATCTGCAGTCCACAGATAGGTGCTCCACTGGTAACACATGAAATCAATGGCACAACACACTGCCCTGTTTGCAAATGACCCTGCAGATGGGGATTCCACATAAACATGGAACTGACATGGCAGGTATGGAGACATGTAAGAAAGACATATCCACACACACACTGTTAAACCTACAGTATGCCACATGCAGTATAGCAGCACTTACAGTCTATAGGCGGGTCAGGCACATCCCCCTCCTGTGTGTTGCTCTGTTTCCATAGTGTATGTTGTTGAAGGTAAATTCCCAATCCATCGCAGATACTGGTTGCCAACCAACAAATCTAGTTCCTGCTCACAGTGAATGACAAGGGCCAACACCAACATGATATTCCTAGATATTGGAGTGTGTTTCCATGCAATTGGCTATGGGAATGTTGCCACAGCTGTTACACATGCAATCAGCTAGGGGAGGGCTGCAATTCATGCAGAGACCATCAGCTGATCATGAGCATCACTGAAAATACACATGCTGCTACCTAAGCAAAGTTGGTGTAGATCTTCACATCTTGCAGAGAGGGAGTGGGAGAGGCAGCCAAAGGCAAGGACATGCCAGGGAGGGGTGGGGGAGTAAAACTGCAGCTTGTTTGTGTCACACACCTACCAGCACAGGGTATCAAACCCCTGACAACTATGTACTGTTCACAGTTCGATGCAGTTATTGGATGCGCCACATGGGTTACCTGTTGTGGAGTCCTCAGAACATATCTGTGATGGTGCATGACATCTGCAACAAGGATACGGTAGCTATACATTAGGTGACGTACACGTGCCTGTCAGCATGAACAGGTGCCAGCATCCACACAGCCACACTCTCACAGGGACACACATACATTGACACACTTGGCAGGGCCAGGGGTACAACTCATCAGTAGCAGGATTGCCACAACATATCACTGTGCAGGTATCACATGCACCACAGGGGTCATAATGGGGTTGTATGGGCAAAAAGTATGAGGAGGTGTCTGACATCTGACAGCATGCTTCTGTATGTGCATGGGGGTTGTAGTGACTGTGGCTGTGAACATATGCACCATACAACACACAGACAAACACACAGGGTGCCAGTACTGACATGCATGGGTGCATGTCTGCATGGGTGTGTGGTAGTCGCATGTGGTAGCAAGCTATACAAGGGTAGGCGATGGGTATACCTTGGCATCAGGTCACATGACAATGGTCCACATTGTGTCTCAGGGCTGTAGTTTCTGCTCTTGCCCACACAGGTGGGTATTTATCCCCCATCCAGTCACCTGAGTGACTATTGTGTGTGGCCAGTGCTGTGCATCGCTTGCCATGTATGTGTTCCTTACCCCATGACATGGATGGTGTCTGGGATGTGCACACCTCCCACATGTATGTACAGTGACATGTGGAACTGTACCTGGGGTGTCTGGCCCATGTTGTGAACACAGTTTACCATCATATGTGCCAGTCTTGCCCCCTGTGGCGGGGACTGGTAATGGCCACCAGGTTTACCTGCACCTACATTGATAGCATGCTGACAGCATTCCCTGGTGTCAGTGGCAACTGTCCATACAGGGCATGTTGTCAGGCAAGGTATGTCTGTTGTGGGACACATGTGATGGCACCACAGGTAGTGCAGGTGTCCATTGGGGAACATGGGGGAGGTGCACTGTCAGCATGTACGTGCATATTGGACAGATGGACAGGGGACATGCCCTCTGTAGCCCACTGCTATAACTCCATAGTTACTATCAGTGGCCAATATGCAGTGTACTACCCACATATTGGCTGTTGCCTAGGCGTGTGTGTGCGTATGAGACATGGGTTGAGAGTGTGCTCTGGGTAATACTGGGGTTGCTAAATGTGATTGTCTGGCCTTGATGTCACATGTATGGGTATGGCTTTGCACCCCAGCCTCTCAGCTATTTCACATCTGTTATCCCTGTACGGTAGACATTGTGCTATATAGTAGGTCCGCCATATAAGACATATGCAAAACCCGCTCCATATTGGCCACAGGTGTCGCACACTCATAACCACCTCTACACAGGATACGAGATACAAACACACACACACACACACACACACACACACACACACACACACACACACACACACACACACACGCACAACTTTCATGTCTGGGAGTATAACCCCTACTTAACTAGTTTATTACACCTCAGCACTACACAGTTATAGTACATGCCACACACAATACTGAAGTACTCCCTCCCCAAGGGTGGATTTCATAATAAATGACATCAGCAGGATTGCCAAAGTAGGCAATTTGAAATGTACTGTGGATGACTACCCTAAAATGCATTACTCCCTACACAGACAGGGATACACACACAAAACATCTACGACCAACATGTGTGGGTATAGAACCCTTGACAGAGGTCTATACCACACTACAGCATGGACCTGTTATAGGACGCACCACAGGGATTATTAGGGAAATCCTTCCCCAAAGCTGTATTTCGCAAAGAATGACATCAGTTGGATTGCCAAAGCATGTGAAATGTACTGTGTGTGACTAGCCTATAATGCATTGTTCCATATACAGACATGGACAAACAAAACATCCAGAAATGCCATGGGTGGGGATGGAATCCTGCCTCAGTTCTAAATCACAATCCAGCAGTACCCAGTTACAGGATGTGCTACTGAGATTACTGGGCTACTACCTTCCTAGAGGTGTATTCCTAGGTGGGTGACATCAGCAGCCTTGCCAAAGTTGAGTTTAGGAATTGTAAGGAGTGTGGCTACCCTAAAAAGCATTGCTCTCTACATAGTCAGAAACAGACAGACACACACACTAACACACACACACACACACACACACACACACACACACACACACACACACACACACACACACACACACACACACACACACACACACACAGTTGCCACATCTGGGGTTAGAACACCTACCTAGCTACTTTATCACTCTACAGCAGTACACAGTTATGGGATGTGCTACGGAGATTACTGGGCTAGAATCTCCTCAGAGGTGTATTTCTAGGTGGGTGACATCAGCAGCCTTGCCAAAGTCGAGTATGGGAAATGTAAGGAGTGTGGCTACAGTAAAAAGCATTGCTCTCTATGCAGACACACACACACAGTTGCCATGTCTGGGGTTAGAACACCTACCTAGCTACATTATCACTCTGCAGCAGTACACAGTTACAGGACGCACTACAGAGATTACTGGGCTACAACCTTCCCAGAGGTGTATTTCTAGGTGGGTGACATCAGTAGCCTTGCCAAAGTCGAGTATGGAAAATGTAAGGAGTGTGGCTAACGTAAAAAGCATTGCTCTTTTCTCAGACAGACACACACACCAACACACAGTTGCCACGTCTGGGGTTAGAACACCTACCTAGCTATATTACCAGTCTACAGCAGTACATAGTTACAGGACATGCTATGGAGATTACTGGGCTACAACCTTCCCAGAGGTGTATTTCTAGGAGGGGGACAGCAGCTTTGCCAAAGTCGAATATGGGAAATGTAAGGAGTGTGGCTACCGTAAAAAGCATTGCTTCCTACGCAGACAGACATGCACACTAACACACACACACAGTTGCCAAATCTGGGGTTAGAATACCTATCTAGCAAGGTTATCACTCTACAACAGTACACAGTTATAGGACATGCTACAGAGATTACTGGGCTACACCCTTCCCAGAGGTGTATCTCTAGGTGGGTGACATCAGCAGCCTTGCCAAAGTCGAGTATGGGATTTGTAAGGAGTGTGGATACCGTAAAAAGCATTGCTCTCTATGCAGACAGAGACAGACAGCACACTAACACACACACACACACACACACACACACACACACACACACACACACACACACACACACACACACACACACACACAGACACACACGCACACACAGTTGCCACATCTGTGGTTAGAACACCTATCTAGTTACTTTATCACACTACAGCAGTACGCAGTTACAGGATGTGCTACAGAGATTACTGGGCTGCACGTTTCCCATGGTGTGTTTCAAAGTGGATGACTTCATTGGGTTTGTCATAGTAGGGCTATGGGGAGGGCAGTGTGCGTGCATGGGCCATAACCCATTCACCTAGAGGTTGACACACCAGATGCAGGCATGTGCAGGGTTATATTCCACAGGTACGTGTATACAGCTGCTAGATGACTACTTCCTTGTATAGTCATGTTGCACAGCTAGCACTTGCACCACATAGTCCGTAATGCTGACAGATACCGGTGGCTAATGTCTACAGTGAGTGACATGTGAGCATCATGTGGCTGTAGTCATTTGGCTGTGTGCTGGGTGGGACAAGCCTCATAATGTTTGGCTCCTTGTCACAGTCACTCTCTTCCACACATCTATGTACGTGTACATTTGGCTTATTATAGTGTATTGTCCTTGGATATATGCATGTATTCCTATCCACTGTGTGTGCAAAGCTTGAGTGATGCATACTAAGGAGTGTCTTTACTAACATCTGCGACTGCCAGATATGTCTGGTCCACTGTTGTTTGCAGACATGGGCTTCTTTTGATTATGTGTGTGAGCATGCCCAGTATGACCTTTCAGTATGTTGTTGACTGACATTGCCTTCATTTCTCTAAGTGTGTGAGCATGCCCAGTATGCCCTTCTGTATATAATGTGTAGATCAATACCAGGTAGTTTTTACTCCAGTGAGGACCTTTGTGTTGTACACCTACAGGTAGTAAGGTGTTTTTGCTAGGTATCCATCGATCATATGGCAATATGGGGACAAACTGTGCAGGGGATAGTGTGTACTGTAGGTGATTGTGTCTGTGCTGCTTCAGCTGCATGGTATCACTGTTAGCATACCTGCTAATCTTGTACTCAGCTATTCATACTCTTACACTGTTGTGACTTGCCTCACATGCTTGGGAAAACTGGGATTCACTATCATTCCCCTCATTTGCATAGGATTGCCTGCTAATGCATAGTTACATGTCTCACACTGAGCCTTCCCCCTTAGCAACCACTACTCACTGGCCAGGTTGTCTTTTGCCTGCCATTGACTTGCATGGCAGAATACTGATTTTAGTTAGACTGCTTTTTGTAGGTTTATTTTCTTATTTCTCCACCGATCCCATTTGCGCACTGCTGCCCTATGCTTCAACAGCCATGATCGGCAGACATATAATAAAAGTTATATTTTGTACATATTGCATTGTTGCAATGCCAATGGCCTTATACTTAGCCATTGGCATGCTTTCTTAATGATATGCAGCCTTTATTTGGAGCTGTCATGTCCCTGTTTTGGATTTTACAGAACCGTACTCGGTTACAAACCGAGTACATTTCTGCATATTACGCTAGTCCTGCACGCCCTGATTCCAGCTTCCTGTATGGCAGATTTACCTCATTTGCATGTTTTTCACCTGCAAATGGGGTAATTTGCATACGGGGGCTGGGAATGTGCAGCACTAGTGCAAGAGCACTCGCGCATGTCAAATGAGCACATGCGTGGATCGCTCAGTCACCATATTGCCAACATTACTTCTTACACTAATCATGCACGCCGTTCAAGCTTTTGAGAATCCGGGGGTAATCTTGCTTAGATGAATGTAGAATAACACACAACACATCTGGAATCAATTACAAACACTTTGTAACTCTTAAATGGGGTGCCTTTTAATAGTTAAGGATCTTAAGTGTGATCCTTAAAACAATAAAGATTTATGTAAAATTACTGGGAATATATAAAAACCCTGAAACTGCAGTATCTCAGAGTATTCTCCCCTCTCTGATGCCATAAATCTCAGAGTCAGTATATATAACTTGTGGAGGTGTGGAGGCACAACCTTCCACACTGAGAGTGCAATGGAGGAAACCCCCTCTATAAAATTAATATTAGTGTAGCTGTCAGTATTATAATTCACTTTTTTTAGGAATCACACTTTAATGTTCACGATTACAGGACTTGCAGTATCAGATAGAGAGGCTACCTGTATGAGTTATAACTACTCGTAACTAAGCTTACATTTAAGAACATCTACTGCCCAAGTCACAAAATTCTGGGGTTCAAAAGACCATTAGGCTAACTGGGAAAGATTTGTCTGCCAGCACAATTTCTATCTGTTTACTGATGATAATTCCTTTGTTTTGTGAGATTTCTCCCATCTTCATGTTTGTGCAACCATGGAGTTGGTATAACTTTGAGAGGGGCTTGCCCCTACATGGGAGGTGCAGGGAAGGTTGCCCTCTGTAAAGAATGCTTGCAGGGTGATGTTTCTTGATTTATAATGTGGTTCATCAGTATCTTGAGTTTCCTTATACACACACTTGCAGACAGGTCTCTACACCCTTAGTTTTATATATACTTAGTCTGAGATAAGGGAGAAGGTAAAAAACAACAGTAAAATAATTTTCTGGCTCTTCTCCAATTCTTGTGAACCAAATTTTAATAAATTGTGTTCCAATGTAGTGAAACACTGACTACAGATAACCAGTAGATATCCTTGCTTGGCATTCTAGAATTCAGTGTTATCATAGGCTATATAACAGAGGTTTACCATTTTATACATTTTCACAACTGATATTTTATTTATTTATTTTTTAAGTACTCGTTTTTATTCAGCATCTGCCCGTCTACTTGCTACTCTTTTGCAGGGTGGAACTAGTACATGACAAAATAATTAAATGGATATGATAGCCTTAAACATTTAGGTGCAAATTCAATAAAGCTTACACAGTCATTTTTCCCGTGTTTGCTTCATGGTACGATATGAACACTGGCACAGCGAGTTTTAGATTCAGTAGACTCCATCTAGGGCCATGCAAGCATGTGCATTCATGTTAGGCAACAGAAAGTTTTGTGGCATGCAAATTTTAGCATAAGTATCTGAATTTTATGCTAATGAAGCAAACCAATACGATGGAGTGATGTCTAACAACTGTACGCACATCCATGTAGGCTTTGTGTCCATGTTGGAAGTGTATGCAAAAATCTTTCATGTACAGGACCCTACATGGAAGCAAGGGCAGACAGAAGTCCTGAAATATGGACAGAATACCCATAAAAAGGTAAAAACGTATTTACTGGCTGAGGATGTTCAAAAGGATCAGGAATATGTGTAAAATCACCATAAACATTATAATTTTTATTTTAGCATAAATTTGCGCAGTGTGCCGCTAACCGCAACACATTTTAAAAACAATAATACAATATAATTAAAAAAGTTTGGTATGATATATTGTTACAACTATTACAGTAATACCCTGCATTGTATCTTTATATCCGTGCTATTGCCCAGCTTACACAGCTACTACCCATGCAGTTTCCAGGCTATCAACATGGTTATTATGCAAATTATGGAAAAAATGAGTGGAGCTGTTGAATCACAAAAAGCAGGGACCATGTAGGGCTGTACACTCCATGTACACTACATAGTATTGTGCATTTTCCATGTGTTTCCATGGATGGTGCATTCTCCATGGATGAGAACGTAGGAGCATCGTGCAAACCCAGTAAGCGGGGTTGTGCTCCACTAATCCACTCTAGTCCTGTGACGATGACTGTTAGGTGATAGACTATGGTGCAGATAGTCTTGGCTTTAAGTACAGTCAGCTTTAACTTTTAATCATACTGTGCTGCTACTGGAGTTCATAGAAATGAAGTGCAATTATCCATAATTACTGTATTCTGTATGTATCATGACAAAAGTGATGATATTATAAAATGTTTTACATTATTTGGTGTCATTATGCATAGCTGTACTTTCCTGCATGTTGCTGTGCAGAACACAACAATGTGTACAGCAGTAGTTGTTCTAAATCCTGTCAATTACATCCTAACCAGGTGAATGTCATTTAAAGCAGCCAATACCAGATGGTGGTCCTAATCAACAAATGTATAAAGCATGCATACAACCTACATTCTGATTTTTCCTTGATACTTCAACAACATTGGAGAAGAGACTGACATAGTGCTAGGGGCTGCTGCAACTATTCTACATCTGTATGTGCTCGAGGCTGAAGTCATTGCTGCTGGTGCTGATGACAATAGGCCTAAGCTGAGAAGACGGAGAGTTTTCAGGTCTAGGGTCATCTACCAGGTGCTACATGATCTGGAGATTGTAGAGTACTACAGGGTGGACAGAGACATTACAAGAACTCTGTGAGCTCTGCTGGCCTCAACCCATAGCCAGAGACAACTAAGGGGAACCCATCCCAGTGGAAAATAAGGTATGTGCAGCCCTTAGAATATTAGCTACAGGTACTTTTGAAAGACCAACTGGGGATGATGGGAGTGTCTCAGACATCAGCATCCAGGATACTCCACCAGTTCCTGGATGTTATGCTTATATGTGTCCCCCTCACTGCTGAGGAGAGGACCAGCAATATGCAACAAATCTATCATGTAGCACAATACCCTGAAGTACTGGGTGCCATAAACTGCACTCATGTACACATCAAGGCACCATCTGGTGAGCAGGGTAGAATCTACATCAACCACTAGGGATACCACTCCATCAACTGCCAAGTTGTGTGCAATGCCCAGGGGATTATCTTGAATGTGTGTGCTGGAAACCTTGGCAGTTATCATGACTCCTATATCTGGCACATATCACAGCTATACCACATGTTTGCTAGGGGGGACATCCCACAGGGCCATTTACTGGGGATTCTGGCATGCCCTGGAACTGTGGATGATGACACCCATCAGCAATGCACATACACCTGCAGAAGAAAACCATAATGAGACATATGCACAAACTAGGAACAGCACAGAGTGTGTGTTTGGGTTTATGAAGTCACAGTTCTGGTGCCTAGATATATCCAGTGGAGCCATACAGTATACTCCAAGCACATGTAGACAACTTTTCACAGTTTGTGCTATCTGTCCCTGCAGAGACAGCTGCAGCAGGATCAGCAAAGTGGGGCAGGCACACTTCCCTCCACCAATGCCTTGGTGACCACAGCTGTAGTCACATGAGGACTCGGAGGAGGACCCCTCAGCTGCTGTCCCTGTAGATAGATGTAGGTGTGCTCAATATACCCTTGCTTTTGGCTAAAAGACAGCGCAGAGCACATTCACTGACCACCTAAGGCATAACATCATTCTACTCACATACATATATTAAAATTTATGTCAGGCAACTCACACAACATTTATCTGTCCATGTATTGTCTGTGTATTGCTTGTAGCAGACAGA
The DNA here is from genome assembly GCF_019279795.1 of Protopterus annectens. Classification (NCBI taxonomy): domain Eukaryota; kingdom Metazoa; phylum Chordata; order Ceratodontiformes; family Protopteridae; genus Protopterus; species Protopterus annectens. The sequence goes on along the minus strand of NC_056751.1, from coordinate 694,536,825 downwards.
TTCAGCCCTGAACTAATACTGTGTCAGCCAATGTATATGCAAAGTAAGGCCTGAACCCAGACTGTAGTGCTGAACACTTTAATTACATATCCTCACAAATGTCTTACCTAGATATAGTATTCAAACCTATAGTGGTGCTTTTGTAGATAACTTAAGTTAACATGCAAGTACACACACCTATATTCCTAAAATGTTACCATAAGAAATTGTTATACATCAAGCATGAAACAGAGTCCAAACACAGATGAATACTGTTACATCATGCAAGAGAGAAGTTAGGAATTGACTCCACTCAATTGCTGTGTCTGACTTCAGGCTACTTTGTATCCTGACAGCAAATCTGTTTGCCCCCCACCCACAGTCACAAAATGGCATGACAGAGATGTATAGTTATTCTCATCTGTTTGACAGGAGTTGTGTCTACTAACTGCTCTGTCTCCAGATATAAGTCAGAGAAGTACTTGTACGATATAGTGTGCATGGTTTGCTGACAGTGTACAGTCTTGATGAAGGTGGTTGTGTGAGGAATGCCCCCAATTTAGAAAGCAGCTTCTGTGGCCAAAAGGACTAAGGCAGCCATCCTGCTTGATGAAGCTTTAATGGTATGTGAGGTTCTATTCCTGATGTAAGCTGAAAATTAGGAGGTGTTCTTGCTATAGTCTGTGTTTGTACAGACTGTGACTCTGTGTTCTATAATGTTTTAATCTGAATATTTTAGTACACATTTGTGCAATGTGTTGTATGCTGAAAACAATTTTAATAATGCTGAATAATTTTGTGTGAAGTGCAAAACGGTAGAACAAGGAAATATGCAGATAATAGTTATATATTGCCTGCAGCAATTGTGAAATCATGTGCTGGAGTACTAAGAGGAGTGGGCCACAGTATGATGTATACATTACATAATAGGAAGAGTGGATGCTAGCAATGTGCCTCTCTTGTGCACTGCTTAACATCATGCAAACAGATAGAGGAGTGAAACATGCATGTGCACTTAGTGCAATATTCATTTTAGTTTCACCATGCCTAACTGCCATAGCTCTAAACTGGCAAGAGTAATGAGGAATGTCCATATTTTAATGTAATTTTTGTTATCTGTTCTCCATAATATGTTGGTTTATAAAACATTACTGCTAAATCATTGAGAATGAAGTCAGAAAATAATGACATATTTCATTTATGGATGTCATGCCTTTCAGAAAATGCATGCTAATGCAAAACCTGTTATTCCATCAACATTGTAGGTTTGTAAAGGCAGTATTTCAACATTTGCCATATTAATTAGAGCTTTGTGCAGATTTTGTGCTCTATGAGTTTGAGAGGTTGCTGTAATGGTTAAGGTGTTTGCCTTACAAACACAAGGTGCAGGGTTTGAGTCTCACAAGCAATAATTGGCTAGGCTTAAAATGGCTCGCAAGGGCAGTTAGCTTAGTACTAACCTATGAACCTATGAACCTATGAAGGTATGCTGACTACATAGATTTGTGTTCTTACTGTTCTATATTTCCAAGATGTGGAAACATTCTAAACTGAGAGCATAGTGTAACTATGTGTACAGACAGTTAATAAATATCCATATGTGTTTCCTCACAACCAACCTGAACAACAATCAGTACAGCCATGCTATCTCCTTAATTCTACATCACATACATCTAACACAAAACAAAGGTGTAATAATATTGCGTGCTCCCTCATGGATACAGCGATAACGTTGTGCTCACATACTTGAACTGCCAAGAGAAAGCATCAAAATATGCCCAATAATTGACTCGTGCTATTACACAGCTATGACTTCTAAGCAATATACTACTGTTAGTGTACTAGTCTCAGATGACACTAAGGCCTATGCAGGCCTCCCAGGCTGGTGTTTCCTACATCCCTTGATGATGTCATCTAATATAAGATCACATTAAGTCATGTTAAAATCAGACTTGTTTGGTGTTTGCATTAAAAACTGTGTTCATTAGTCTGTGCCCTTAGGTAGGGGTTTGGTTCTCACTTCCTTAGTATGTGTGTGTGTGTGTGTGTGTGTGTGTGTGTGTGTGTGTGTGTGTGTGTGTGTGTGTGTGTGTATCTCCATTATGAAGACTGTAACTGTGTATTGAACACTGCCTTGGAGTCTGGCATGGCTTCACATAGCTTTTGTGCTTGCAAGAAACATCCTTATGTCTAGCAGTCCTTCAACCTCCTGTTCCCCACATGGCCTGCTAATGTCATCTACTATAAGATCACCTGCAGTCCGATTAAAGTTAGACTTGTGCCATGGTGGGTGCCATAAGTGCTGTGTTCTCTAGCCTGTAAACTTAGATATGTAGGGGTTTTAATCACAATGCAATCAACTTGGTGTTTGTGTGTGTCTGTCTCCATTAAGAAGACTGTGGCTGTGTATTCAACACTGCCTTGGAGACTGGCATGGTTTTGCATTACTTTTGTGGTTGCAAAAAACATCCATATGTCTAGCAGCCCTCCAACCTTCTGTCTCCCACAGGGCCTGCTGATGTAATCTACTATAAGATCACCTGTAGTCCTATTAAAGTCAGACTTATGCTGTGGCACGTGCCTTAACTAATGTGTTCTCTAGTCTGAAAACATAGGTAGGGGTTAAAATCGTACCATAGCCAACTTGGTGTGTGTGTGTGTGTGTGTGTGTGTGTGTGTGTGTGTGTGTGTGTGTGTGTGTGTGTGTGTGTGTGTGAGCTGCTGGTAGGCATTATATAGATAATTTTACGACAGCCTGTGGTACACTGTCCTCATGTCTTCAACAGATGCAGCTGATGTCATCAGCTAAATCTGATTATTGGAAATGTATTGCTCACAACAGGCCATGTGAACACAGTGGCCTGGCAGACAGGTAGATGTCACCTCATGAAATATAAGACAGACAACAGCAACACTCCTTTCATGCTATGAGCTAACATCATGACATCTCTCTACAATTGTGATGATCAGGTTGACACAGGAGATCACACAGGGGTCCCCATGGACTATGATGTCTGTGTATAATACTGAGGTCAGGGAACATGTGTAGGAGAGCCTGGAAATGTGAAGTTATGCTACCGCACAAGATATAAAAGCATTCATGCTATCACCATTTCCTTTTTTGTTTCTTGTGGGTTGAGATCATACTGCAGTACATCCACAAAGGAGGCACACACAGATTTGCATTACCTGCTGCTTTTTGAATACACCTGTCTGTAATACAGGCTGAAGGCACTGCTGCTGCTGGCAATAACCATACACACAGAAGTTGGAAATTTTTCTAGAGCACATAGACCCTGAAGGAACTGAGCAAACTCTCTCAGCATTGACTCACAGACAGAGACGAGTGCAGGAAACCCTCCCAGTGGAAAGTATGGTATGTGTTTATATACAATATGTAGTCACAGGGACATTTTGCAGAGTAGCACGGGGCATGCCTGGTGAGTTACAGGCATCACCATCCACAGTCTTTACAACATCACTGCATGGTGTGCTATAACATGGCAAAAGTGAACATTATTTCTTAGTATATATTCAGAGGAATGCTACAATTGTATCCTGTATTGATGTGTCCTAAATTAATGTGTGCCTTACATTGGAGTCATGTACACATTACAGCAAGAAATGGGGAACAGGATAGGGCCTGCAATAACCATGAGGTGTACAACTGTAACTGCCAAGGCATGTTGAACAGCATGTGTATTATCAGCCACATGTGTGCTGGCAAACCTGCCAGTTAACATGAATCCCATATGTGCCCCCTCCCAAATGCTCAAGATGAGCTCTCTGAGAGATATGTCACAGGCTCACATAGAAGTGGATGCCTTTGATAAACACCCACAAAATAACAGTCAATGTTTGTTCATGCTAGCCAACATGGCTTTATTTTTTGGTGATCAAGTAACATATTCCCATGTAATATCCTTAAACATTGTAAAGGGAGTAGTATAGAATTGTTTGAACACATGATCAGTACAGCAGTACTGGTAGATGATTGCTGACTGATGGAGGAACACAGCATGTTAGGACAGTGCTGTATATTTGAAAACAGGATTTATAACAGCCTGTATAAGGAGTATGTGAATTATATTCCATGTTGAATGTTTCACTATGTGTACATCTAACATGCACTACTTCAAAATAAATGCACATTCCCGGTTGAAGTTGCTTGTATGCTGAATGACTGTTATGGCTTGCTTCAGTGGTGTATGTGAGAAAAACAGCTTTAACTCATTCACTCCAGTGGAACTGAAGTTTGCACTGTAACTTCCAATGGGCGGAGCCTAAATCTTTTGACAGAATCAAATTATGTTCTCACATTTCAAACAAATGTTCATATCTCTGGAACCATAGCTGTTATAAAAGAATTATGAATGACAAACTCGTCAGCGCAAACTATTTTTACAGTGGTACTATTCATTAGGTTCTAGGTCTTAAACCAAATTTTATGTCACAGTAAACACAGTAACTACTACATTTGTAATATTTTATAAACAACTTATAATATCTCTGCAACCACTCAAATTATGCACATACTGTCAGCAACAGCAACATTTTATTCATCTACCTGAGAGCTTTCATATGAGGCTAAGAAGTTCTCTCTCTGTTACTTGGTTGTTGAAATATTTAGAAAAATGTGAAAATTATATCCATATAAATTAATATCATAAAAAAACAGTTAATGTCTATTTACCTGCGCTAGACAGAGGTCAAATATTACTGCAGATGAGTTTGCCATTGTGTAAGCTTTAAAGATGAAATCTTATAAAACCTTGTTCATAGCATGGTTTTAGAATTATTGATGCAAATATGAACAAGCAATATTTGATGCCTAGAGATGTCAGTAGGAGTTAACTGCAGATGCACCTGGAGATGTCACTTGGATGTAATGAGTTAAGGCAGCCATGAATTCCTCTTAATGTTTATTGCCTGTTTATCTGGATTGCACACATATGTAGGCATATTCCCTGTGTATTAATAAACTGGACTGTATCATATATTAATTTAATTTTCTGCATGTTATCACTTCATTTTCTTATACTGAGCCTGTATGAACCTTACATCAAATGCAAATGTAGCCATAGGCTATGTAGCTTCTCCTGTCGCAAGGAGTTAAATGTCACTTCCAAGTTCAGACACTCCTGGTTTTGAATATAAGTAATGCAGCCTTGTTTTGTAATGTGTCCTTGTAATAGCTACTAATGCAATGAATCCTAAACATGTATATCTACATTCTTGTAACGGGAACGCCTGTGATTGTAGGCATGTCATAGCTAAGTTGCTCACTATTTTCAAATGTTGCAGGTCGCAACATTCCACATTCCCAGAATCTGTTATAACTGTAATGCGTGGGAGATCACATTGTACATTGCTGTTCATCTGCATTAAAGATGGATGGCATTCAGGGTGATAGATTGAGATTTTGTTCTTAAAGGTGGGGTGTGCAGGAGCCCAAAGTGTTTGTTGGACTTGTAGTGAATGATTACGGTCCCCGGCTGTTGCAGGAGCACTATCATGGATCAGATTACAAATTGCAATGTGCATCACTGAGTAAAAGATCCATACAAAATAAATGAATAAGCTCCTCTATGCTTTGGCCCTTGCTTGGAGATACTGCACATCACACAGCACCGCACGATAATGCTGTAAAGAAAAGAAATTGGGAAGAAAGGAAAGTGATGAAATGAGGAGAAAGCAGGGGAAAAACAAAGTGAAAGGAAGGTAGGAATGTGCAGGATGGGTGTAGGGAAGAACCATAGCTATTCATTTCTTCAGCAGTAACAACTGGGCACATGTACACATTTTAAGATATATTTGGACTGTCACCCCCAGAGAGAGGGGTGACAACAACATACTTGTATTATGAAGCCAATTGGACCACATTAGGTATGTCAAGTAGACATATATATGAAATGCAGAACTATGTATGGGACAGTATTTTTTTTGGGACAAGTGCCTTCTTTTTTTTAAAGGAGAGAGTGGATTGTTTGGGGAGGAGCATAGGCAAGTCTTGGGCAAGCAAGTTGGGAAGTTGAGGAAGCATTTGCAGATAGACAAGACATACAAGACAAGGACAGGGTCAGTGAAAGACACAAGAGAGGGGTAAACACCTTGTTTGGGATGAAGGTGTGGAAATTGAGGTCCTAAGGACATCAGAGTGGTAATGGTGTGACTCAAGTCCTCACCCATTGGACTGTCAGCGCTATTCCATCACTGTGCCACTGGCTGCTGTGGCCGATGTCTTGGCCTATGGCCTGTCTACCATACAAGGTTGGGTAGCATGTTCTCCATCTGGTGTAGGCATGTACCCACAGTCTGGTGTGCAATCCTACTCACCCCATCTGTCAACTCTGCATGGGTGATGTTAGCACCCTCTCTGCCTCTGCTCCTATGGGAGAACACACACCTGGCCTATAGGGCCGATCTACCTGAGTGTCCAAGCAGGGCAGGGGCAGTAGGGGGGTGCCACTAGATGGCATCCCAAAAGTGCTGGGTCTTGGTGCTGCAGCCTGTGGAACTAGAATAGGTGGATCACAGGAACTGACCTACCCTGCTGTGCTGTAGTTTTATTATAAAAAAAATGAAAACAACATCAAACAAAATAAATAAAAAATATTACAGAAAGAAAAAATATAACCAAAAATTATAACAAAGGTTGAATAATATTAATGTAAACAGAAAAATAAATAATGAAATTTAATATAGAAGATAAAAGTATACATAGTAAACAAAGCATAAGATAATAAAAGTGATATAATAAGATGTAGTATAATTAAAGAAATAATAATACAAGACATACATCATAATAAAAATAATTAATAAATAACAAAATGAAAATATGGAGTGGGTGAGAGAAAAAAGGAGAACATTAGCAACTTTTCATAGGTTCATAGGTAGGTACTAGGCTATTGGCCCTATGGCTTATATATGCCTAGCAAAACGGTACCCTGGCTTTCGCCACCCAAGAAAACTATTTTCCTATGCTCCTGTTGAACATAGCCACAGAAGTGATCCCCGGGGTGAATTTCCTATCTCCCATACAATCATCAAGATTTTTCTTGAAGAGTGCTAATAAGGAGCTTTGTTTGATATAGATAGGTATAGGTTCATAGGTAGGTACTAGGCTATTTTCCCTAGGGCCTAAAATGTTGTGTTACCACCATGCATTTCACTGGCAAGTTTTGAACCCAGGACCCTATGCACTACAGTCAGAGCAACATACCACTATGCCAAATCAGCAGTTTATACAACCATATTTCAGAAATAACTTTATTTGTCTTCTGATACAGTCTACTATAAACAATTACAACTGCTAATAAACCTCTGTATTACTTGGACTATATGTACATTGCTTACACATCACAGCAGGCCAGGTCTGGAAGTCTGCACTTGAAATGCTATAATGATTATTACATAACAGTACTATATTTCTATTGATGTAAAGCTAACACAATAGTGTAATCTGATGATTGTTATATTTGGGGGGTGTGGTATTACAAGCCAAAAGCGCTGTCTACTGTAATAATGGACTTTTGCTTTTGAATACAACATAATGCAAATTATCTTTCATTTGACACTTTATACACTCATGGAGACTGTTATCTGGGAATGTACAACTATTGCTTTGCGTTTCATACCACAACTCTCCACCTTTTAGAGCAGGATATCTGGATATATCATTACATATTGAGGTGTGTGTGGAACCTTAATTAAGAACATATTGCAAATGTTGCTATTACACACATGGATAGTTGCATAGGATTTGTGCTAACATAACTTATCGACATTTATTTACTGATGTCTTCATAAAGTACTTGCCAGAAAACCATAAACCCTACAATGACCAGAGCAAAGCAGTGAATCTTAACTCTGAATTTTCAGCAGATATAGGTATTATTAAAAGGGACTGTACAGATATGCATTTCCAAAAATCATAACAAAGTACGATATAGTAACTAATCCATCCATAACTGTTAAGGCTGCAAGAAGAGTGCTTTATATAATTAATCTTACCACATGCTTGTCTCATCCTCTCTAGTTACCTAGTATAGGACCTCACATTCGAAGCCCTGTCTTCTGCAGCTGTGGAAAAAGAGAAAAGAAAAAGCATTTATGAATATCAGTGTTTACCATAGTCAAAAGACAAAACCACAAAAGACAGACCAACTGATGAAAGAGTAGTCATGCAGAAAAACAATAAGAGCCGGCAAATAATCCAAAAAGAACGTTTAATAAGTGCTTTTGGTGTGGACTGCGCCTCACCTTCTTCAGTAAAAAGAAAGTCCAATTAAGAATCTTTTTATAATGCATTAAAAACAAGTCGATTAATTAGTGTTACTCAATTATAAATTAAAGGGAAATAACAACAAAATTCCCAAAGAGCCACAAAAGTAAAGATAGTTATAAAACCTGCTCCAAAAGTATGTGTATAGACACATATGCGTATTCTTTTAAGACATTACAATAATAAATAAAAAATACACATTAAATCAATAAATCAATGAAAAACAAGCATTATGGACAACTGTATATGCCCAACATGATGAGCAGTCAGCCTAAAGCCATCCAGTAAAAATAAATAAAAAAATAAATAAAAAAATGAAAAATAAAAATACGCATTTGTAAATGCATGTGTATGTGACAAGATTGTGCAGTCTCATATTTATATGTTTAAACATGTCTAAAATACAAAAAATATATATTATTATCAAATAAACATCAAACTTCTACACTCTCATAAATAAAACAAAACAATTAGTTAGTGCATAAGTGCAGGAAAATACTAAAAAATATAATATGAATAACTGAACAACTATATTAAATGCATACAGATATAAGTTATCTCCTCAAAGCTAGGAGTCTCAAAATGCTTTTAATAGATAAGTTTTCGTTAAGGCCTGGAAAGATGTGTGCACCTGTATTAATTTGCCACGTCAATTCGTCAATCTCTAATAATATTTTCCAGGGTCCCCCTCTTATATCATTATGCCTTTGTTGGAGGATGGCAAATTTAAAACCATGCCCAGGACATTCCAATATATGTTTAGCCAATGCGTTGTTGGTATCTTTCTTACTTATGGCATAACAGTGTTCATATATTCGCTGTTTAATTTTTCTTTTTGTTTTACAAATATAGAATGCGTTACAGTGGTCGCATAAAGCTACATAGCTGACACTTCTAGTTTCACAATTGTATCTGGAATTCACCTTATATGCAGTGTTTTTAATGGAAACCTTGTCACCTACTAAGATAAATTTACATTGGGGACAAGCCCCACATTTAAACATACCATTGGGCCTGTGAGAGTGTCTTTTTCTTCTTTTCTAACAAAAACTTTAAATTAGGGCCTCTCCTGTAAGTAATTTTAGGCTTAATCCCCAATCTCTTAGATAGCATTTGATCCTCAATAATGATGCTCCAGTTTTTGTTCAGTATATCTCTAATGATTTGGTAATCTACGGAATATGTACATAAGAAACTAATCTTATAAAGACTTTTATTATCCCAAATAGGGGCTTTGCCTTGATCAAATTCATGTACTTCATTTGATTCACTTCGTCTCCTTAACAAAGGTTTAAATTGGCCAATGCTTCTTTTGTGTAAAACTTCCTCTTTGATGTTACCAACCAAGCTCATAGGGTAGCCTCTGTTGGTGAACCTACATTGCAGTTATTCACATTCCATTACAAAACCATGGTCATCTGAAATCATCCTTGCAGCCCTTACCATCTGGCCTTTTACAATGGCTCTTTTCTGATGGTAAGGATGGCTGCTAGTGAAGTGCAAAAATGCATTACAATAGGCTGGTTTCCTGTATATAACACTTTTGTATCTACGATTACTTCTATCATTAACCAGCAAGATGTCGAGAAAGTTAATACTATTCTCGTCCAAATTATACGTGAACACAAGAAAATTGGTCATCTGAGTGATGTTGTTAATAAAAGTTGGTACTAAGGTTTTGTCCCCCTTCCAAATGTAAAACATGTCATCCTGGCACCTTGCGTACCAGGAGACATTTTCTTGAAACAGTTGGTTTAAGAATAGTAAGTTGTTTTCCCAATGGGCCATAATGGCGTTGGCAAAGCTGCCACCACACGGTGACCCCATTGCCACTCCTGTGTTTTGTAAGTAAAACTGCCCCTCAAAACACATAAAATTGTTGGCCAAAACAATCTCTAACAAAGTTTCAATCAAATAAATGGTGTTGTCTTCAATATTCTTAGATGTCAAAAAATCCCTTATCCACTTAAGGCCCAATCTTTGGGGTATGACAGTGTAAAGATCTTTAATATCAATTGTTAAAAAACACACATCTGGTTCGTACTTCAGCTTGTTGATATTGTTGAGAAAGCCCCATGAGTCATTACAAATTTGGGGCTCATGTTCAATCAAGGGTTTTAACACACTGTCAAGAACTTGCTGTATTCAACTGGACACATAAGAGAATTTAAGTACCTTTATCTGCACTTTTTTTAAAAAAAATACAGTATTTAAATTGATTTTAACTGTGGCAGGAATATTAACTGAACTGGAAGTTTTGACTCTGCTCTTCAGTTATATTAACTGAACTGGAAGTTAGTCAGTGTTTGCTGAATTTTGTTATTTGCTAGTAATTACAGGTGTGGGGGTAGCCACATTCTTTGATTTCCTGTCCTTGCCTATTTAAGTGGTACAGTGTGAAATATTTTCTGCTTAAAAACCTCAGCTTTGGCCGACTAAGAACTTGCTGTATTCAACTAGACATATAACAAAATTTAAGTACCTTTATCTGCACTTTTTTTTAAAAAAAAATACAGTATTTAAACTGATTTTAACTGTGGCAGGAATATTAACTGAACTGGAAGTTTTGACTCTGCTCTTCAGTTATATTAACTGAACTGGAAGTTAGTCAGTGTTTGCTGAATTTTACTATTTGCTAGTAATTGCAGGTGTGGGGGTAGCCACATTCTTTGATTTCCTGTCCTTGCCTATTTAAGTGGTACAGTGTGAAATATTTTCTGCTTAAAAACCTCAGCTTTGGCCGGCTAAGAACTTGCTGTATTCAACTGGACGTATAAGAGAATTTAAGTACCTTTATCTGCACTTTTTAAAAAAAAAATACAGTATTTAAATTGATTTTAACTGTCGCATGAATCTTAAATGAACTGAAAGTTTTGACTCTGCTCTTCAGTTATATTAACTGAACTGGAAGTTAGTCAGTGTTTGCTGAATTTTGTTATTTGCTAGTAATTACAGGTGTGGGGGTAGCCACATTCTTTGATTTCCTGTCCTTGCCTATTTAAGTGGTACAGTGTGAAATATTTTCTGCTTAAAACCTCAGCTTTGGCGGCTAAGAACTTGCTGTATTCAACCGGACGTATAAGAGAATTTAAGTACCTTTATCTGCACTTTTTTTTAAAAAAAATACAGTATTTAAATTGATTTTAACTTTGGCAGGAATAGTAACTGAACTGGAAGTTTTGACTCTGCTCTTCAGTTATATTAACTGAACTGGAAGTTAGTCAGTGTTTGCTGAATTTTGTTATTTGCTAGTAATTACAGGTGTGGGGGTAGCCACATTCTTTGATTTCCTGTCCTTGCCTATTTAAGTGATACAGTGTGAAATATTTACTGCTTAAAAACCTCAGCTTTGGCCGGCTAAGAACTTGCTGTATTCAACTGGACGTATAAGAGAATTTAAGTACCTTTATCTGCACTTTTTTATTCAAAAAAATACAGTATTTAAATTGATTTTAACTGTGGCAGGAATATTAACTGAACTGGAAGTTTTGACTCTGCTCTTCAGTTATATTAACTGAACTGGAAGTTAGTCAGTGTTGGCTGAATTTTGTTATTTGCTAGTAATTACAGGTGTGGGGGTAGCCACATTCTTTGATTTCCTGTCCTTGCCTATTTAAGTGGTACAGGGTGAAATATTTTCTGCTTAAAAACCACAGCTTTGGCCGGCTAAGAACTTGCTGTATTCAACTGGATGTATAAGAGAATTTAAGTACCTTTATCTGCACTTTTTGTTAAAAAAAATACAGTATTTAAATTGATTTTAACTGTGGCAGAAATATTAACTGAACTGGAAGTTTTGACTCTGCTCTTCAGTTATATTAACTGAACTGGAAGTTAGTCAGTGTTTGCTGAATTTTATTTGCTAGTAATTACAGGTGTGGGGGGTAGCCACATTCTTTGATTTCCTGTCCTTGCCTATTTAAGTGGTACAGTGTGAAATATTTTCTGCTTAAAAACCTCAGCTTTGGCCGGCTAAGAACTTGCTGTATTCAACTGGACGTATAAGAGAATTTAAGTACCTTTATCTGCACTTTTTAAAAAAATACAGTATTTAAATTGATTTTAACTGTGGCAGGAATATTAACTGAACTGGAAGTTTTGACTCTGCTCTTCAGTTATATTAACTGAACTGGAAGTTAGTCAGTGTTTGCTGAATTTTGTTATTTGCTAGTAATTACAGGTGTGGGGATAGCCACATTCTTTGATTTCCTGTCCTTGCCTATTTAAGTGGTACAGTGTGAAATATTTTCTGCTTAAAAACCTCAGCTTTGGCCGGCTAAGAACTTGCTGTATTCAACTGGACGTATAAGAGAATTTATACCTTTATCTGCACTTTTTTTAAAAAAATACAGTATTTAAATTGATTTTAACTGTGGCAGGAATATTAACTGAACTGGAAGTTTTGACTCTGCTCTTCAGTTAGTCCCACCCACCCTCCCTGTTTTTGTTTTGGTGTTAATCTTAGTGGCCTTGAAACTGCCCACCTCTCTTGTAAATTTGTGTTTGGATACTCCTTCTGGGCCCATCTCATTTGCTCACTCAACTGAGTGCAGTGAGATCATATTCTGATTTCAGGCATTCCTAGTGTGTACAAAGAGAGCATCTGGGAAACAGAAAAAAAAATTAAGCTTGTTTCCTGCCTTTCCTGTTAAGTGGTATAGACTATTTGTAGGCTTCTGAGCCCCCAAGCCCTTCTGTGTTGGAGGGAAGCCTTCTAACTTAGTTTTTTTTTTCTTATACCTAGCCAGTTTTCTAGTTTCAGCACTCAAATCTGTTTCTTTGATCTCAGCACTTGTTCAGAAAAAAAAAATCATCTGCTTTTACTGTGCTTGTGTTTCTACCTACTTTATTTTACTTTTGCATCATCTTAAAAGTACTCAGTTGTATTTATTGTTGCTTGGTGTAACTCATTCTAAGCCTTTTGGTTTAAACACTTGGGCTTCGGACCAGTTGTTTTGCACTGAGAGGGTTTGTGGTCTGCACTGTAGTGGCAGAAGAGGTAGCTTACATCCTTCTAGGTTGGGAACTGCTGATTGAGGGCTCAGTGTCTGTTATTCTAAAAGTGTATTAATTCTGGTTTAAGCACTTGGGCTTTCAGGCCAGTTATTTTACATTAAGAGGGTTCATGGTCTACACTCTTGTGGGAGGAGAGGCTGGACTCTGCCCTTCTGAGCTGGGAATTTCTGGTTAAAGGATTATAGTGCATGCATATCTGAACTGCTTCTTACTGAAGTTGGTGTGCCTTGTTTGCTGTGGCATAGACTGGATTTGGGCCTGCTGGATCTAGCTTTGTTTGTGTAACTTGAGCACTAATCCAGGCATTCTCTAAAGTATTCAATTGTATTTATTACTGCTTGGTAGTAATTTGATTAAAGTGTAGCTATCATTCTAAGTCTTTTGGATTAAGCACTTGGGCTTCAGACCAGTTGTTTTACATTAGGAAGGTTTGTGGCATGCACTGTGATGGCAGGACAGGTAGCTTTCATCCTTCTAAGTTGGGAACTGCTGATTGAGAGCCCAGTGTCTGTTATTCTTAAAGTGTATTAGTTCTGGTTTAAGCACTTGGGCTTCAGGCCAGTTATTTTACATTAAGAAGGTTCGTGGTCTGCACTCTTGTGGGAGAAGAGGCTGGACTCTGCCCTTCTGAGCTGGGAATTTCTGGTTAAAGGTTTATAGTGCCTGAATATTTGAACTGTATCTTGCTGAAATTGGTACACCTTGTTTGCTGTAGCATAGACTAGATCCAGGCCTGCTGAATCTAGCTTTGTTTATATGCTTGTTGTTCGTTTGCTTGTTATTTCCCTGAACGCTTCCTGGAGCCGCTAATTCCACCTAATACGCTGCTTCTCAGTGCTTCTGTGGATCACTAGTGATATCTGCATTGCTTACTGTACTTATTTCCTTGTTTCACTTGAAAGAAAGTTGCTGTTTGTCGTTTTTGCATTTAAGTTACCTGTAACACATTGCACTTAATTTACCTGGCACTTGCTCAGTAAAGCAATTATATAAGTCAGCACTAAAAATTAAAAGCACTACACCCTCACTCTCCACAGGCCCTTGTTTTCAATTATTAAGGAATTCCCAATATTATTCTAGCATGTCCAAAGGTCAGTTGTCAATCTCCTCTCCAGTCCAGCTGGTGAATCTGGGAATCTTGAGGCAATGTTACAACTGCCTCATGTACATAGACAACCCTCTCCTCCTCCCAACAAATTCCAACACATGTGAGAGATGCAACCATATAGCCAAACTGGAGGCTAAGCTCTCTCAATACAGTACTGGCATAACCAGCCAGGAGGAGAAGGAAACCACACTCACTACAATTCCAGTCTCACATAGACCTACAACGACAGCAAACCAAACACATAATCACACAAAAACATACTCGGAGGCTCTAAATAAAGATCTGCTTAAGCATCAGAGACCTCCAAAGCAGACACCCAAGCAACCGCTACCCCAAAACAAAACACGTGCAACACATATCTCACAAAGCCAGTGTGCTGAACAGTCACAGCCCTTAAGACTAAACAACACACCTGATACACTTGTAATAGGTGACTCTATCGTCAGGCACACTGATGTCCCGCTCACCAGGCTGAACAAGGAGAGGGTCACAGTGAGCAGCTTGTTGGGCGCTAGGATCCGCAACATAACACAAGCACTCAGGTCACTCCAAGGTAAGTACAAATGTGACTCAGTCATTGTCCATGCTGGTGTGAATGACCTGAGAAGTACCTCCCTGGACTACATGAAAAGAGACATAAAGGAGCTCTCTGAGCATGTAGCTCAGGCCGGTATGACCCTGACCTTGAGTAGCATCTTACCCTCACCAAGAATGATGCCACAATATGAAGACAAGATGATCAATTTCAACAATTGGCTTAAGTACTGGTGTCATTCAAAGGGGATCCAATGCCTGTCAGCTTGGGATGATATGCTCGACAAGCCACGATGCTTCTCTAGCAGCTTGCACCTGTCACCCCTGGGCTTTTGGATATTGGCAAAGGCTCTTGCTACCCCCATAGTGCCTTTTTAGGCAAGGCTCAAAAGACAAACCCACCTCCATAGGTATCACAAGGATAAGAAACTAAGAGTAATGCTACTCAATGCCAGAAGTCTAAACCTCAAGATGCACTCGATCGAACTCTCCTTAGCACGGAGAACATCGATATCTGTGCAGTAACAGAAACCTGGTTCAGGGCTCCCGAGAGCACCCCAGCACTACCAGGTTATACCTCATACCATGCTTTTCGGCCCAAAACTTGGACCGAACCACAAAAGGAGGGGAGTATCGATATTCATCAAAGATACCCACACCTCCAGGTTGGTGGCAAAGCACAAGCATCAGAGACTATCCATGTGCAACTAACAGTGGGTAAAACTGCCTTCCAGTTTATAGCCTGCTACAGACCACCCTCCCAAACCCAGGAACCCCACTCGGCCTTCCTGAGAACACTGGAAAATATGAAGGTCTCTCCAAACACCATTATATTACTTCAACTACCCAAACATAGACTGGGAGCATTACTCTAGCTCCAACACCCTAGCCCAAAGATTCCTAGAATTTATAAACTCAAATGTTATGGAACAACTTGTTACCACTCCCACAAGAGGGGAAAACATACTGGACCTGATCATCACCAACATGGGGACTCTATGCACCAGACCAGAAGTGTATCCCTCACTGGTAAGATCAGACCATAAACTAATCTCACTGGATATTCACATCCCAACCCCACCCCCTGCCCAGAAAACCACCATGAAAAACTTCTCTAAAGCAAATTTCACACTCCTCAAAACCGAGGTGAAATCCTTCAAAGCCCCCGGGCCTGTGGAATATATGGCCCAAACCGCAGAATCCTTTATAAACGCATTCTGTGAACACCCTCAGGAATGCATGGATCATGCGATCCCGAATAAAACCAAGACCCAATCCTCCAAAGGCAGACGTCCTGTCTGGTGGACCCCAGCCATAAACAAACTATACAATAGAAGGAGGAAGCTACTAAATGATAGAGCAAAATCCCAAAAAGGGAAGGCATCACTGATCAGTATTAGCAACAAACTACTGGCACTCATAAAATTGTCTAAGGCCAGCTTCGAGAGAAAAATTGCACAGGACACTAAGGATAATCACAAGGCTTTCTTTAGTTATGTTAGGAACCTGGGTGGTAATTCCCAGATATGCTCAGAATTAGTCCAAAATGACAAAATACACTGAACCCACAGACATTGCCAACATCCTAGCTGCCAGGTTCAGCGGAAACTACTAGCTCCGCCCCACCAAAAGGGCAAATATCTATCCCAGCAGAGTGCTGCCCCCCTGACATCACAGATGCACAGGTAAGAGCTGTCCTCTCCAAAGCAAAAAACACAGCATCAATGGGACCAGACGGTGTCCCGGCTGCGCCCTACATGAACTCCAAGAAGAGCTAAACCCAAACATAAAACTACTGTTCAGTCTCAGCCTTACTACAGGATATGTGCCCAAAGAGTGGCGTACAGCAACAGTGGTCCCTCTCCATAAAGGTGGTGCCTCAACAGATCCTGGAAACTATCGCCCCATAAGCCTGACTAGCTTAGTCTGCAAAGCTATGGAAAGGATCATCATGGACCTCATAAATAAAGATATTGGGGACCTACAGACACTGGATCCTACCCAGTTCGGCTTTGTTAACGCAGATCCTGCCTTTTAAACCTGGTTGATTTCTTTGAAACAGTCACCAAGGCGATTGACGAGGGAAGGTGGTCCACACAGCCTACCTGGACCTCGCTAAAGCCTTTGATACAATACCCCACTCGGTCATTATAGATAAGCTCACCAGCTTAAATATAAACCCCTATGTCATTAGATGGATTGCAAACTGGCTCAAGGACAGAACCCAAATGGTTAGAATTGCTGGAGCCATGTCAGACTCCAAACCAGTTACAAGTGGTGTCCCACAAGGCTCAGTCCTGGGACATCTCTTGTTCGGTATATATTTCTCGGAGGTACAGGTCAACACGGAAGGACTGTGGCTGACCAAGTTCGCAGATGACTGCAAACTGGGCGCCATAATCGACTCTCCAGCTGACACAAGCATCCTCCAAAAGGGCCTCATAGAAACAGACAACTGGTGCCAAAGCCATGGCCTCAAGCTAAATGCCAAAAGTGTATAGTCATCCCTTTGGCAAAACAGTGTCCACAAATTACCACATAGGTGGTAATCCATTAAGTACAGAAGAAGTAATTAGGGACCTGGGGACCCAAGTTGATAGCAATCTCTCATTTGACAACCACGTGGCCAAAGTGGTTAGAAAACATTTTATATAGCCCATCTAATCATGAAGGGATACACATCTAGATCAGGGGAGGTCATCGTGCCTCTTTACTCATCCCTCATCAGGCCCATAATTGAGTACAATGCCCCTTTTGGGATGTACCTTACAAGACACCTGCAGCAACTGGAAAGACCCCAAAAGTACCTCACCAAGAGGATCAAAGGGCTCAAACAGATGCCATATGCTGCCCGGTTAAAGAAACTCCAGATCTACTCAGTGGCATGCCGCCTGTTTAGAGGCGATCTGTGCCTGACGTATAAAGCCATGTCCAACCCGGAATTAATGGACATGCTGCACCTCAAAAAATCCAAATCCCATCGAGCTACGTGCTCGAGAGACTTGAACCTCAGCACTGAAATAAATAGGACATGCTGGAGGGACAGATTCATAATCCAGAGGCTCCCTTCCCTCTGGTATAAAATCCCAGTCCAGGTTAGGCAGAGTCCCTCATTGACTCTCTTCAAGAGGAATCTTGATGAGTGGATGGGAGATCGTAGGTTTACCCCGGGTATCACTTCTGTGTCACTGTTAGACAGAGGCACAGTATACTAACCTCGAAAAAGGGCATAGCAAAATAAATTTAAAATGGGTGGCAAAAGCCAAACACATTCTGGCTAGGCTTATAAATGCCCTAGGGCAGAGAGCTTAGTATGAACCTATGAACCTATGAACCTATGAACACCCATATGTAATTGACCCACGCCCGTCCACAATGGGTCTAAAATGGGGTTCGATGATAGCTTTATGGATTTTAGGAGTACCAAATAGAGCTGGTGTCTTGGGTGCAAACATAGATAAATAGTGGTGCAAATCTATATCTGTAAAGCCTTCAAAAAAAGGTCATCTAATGTGCACCTAATCTTTTTATATGCTAAGTTGACTTCATTAATAGTGACCTGCGTATAAACGTCGGTATTGAGATGTTTATTCATACTTTCAACATATGCATAATAATCCATAAACACCAGCCCCCCACCCTTGTCGGGCTTCATAACCCTAACATTACAATCATTCAGCAGCTTAAGGAAATCATATTCTAACATACTGATGTTGTTGTTAATTTTACTATTATTCAGGTGGATGATATTATTTTTGTCAAAGATAGCTCTAAAATCCATATCGCACATTCTTTCAAAAAGACTAAGACTTGGGTGTAAGGGTGGGTTAAATAAACCATAGCCAGCCTTAATATTTTCAGGTAATACATGTATATCATATTAGACATCACTGGGGTGTTCCCCGCCTGGCAATCCCTAGTCCACTGTTTAAGTTTATCCCTCTTTCTCCTATAGAGGTCATCATAGTGGTGACAACACTGTTCACATGTGTGGGGGATATCAGTTGGACTGGTAATTGCCCTTGACAAACTAACCCAGGCTTCCGCTTTGTATTGGGTGCAAGTGAAGTCCTCCTGCAACAGGCATGGGCCATGATCCCTAACCAGGAGTCCAGTAAAAATCTTGGACTCTTGGACAGCCCAGTGCTGTACCCTAAAATTCACACCTTCACCTGCTCTAGCCATTGCTGCACAAGTCAAAGTATAAAGTGCAATTCCCAGTATTTCCCCTTTAAATACTATGGTTTCCTGCCACTCACACTTGCTGAGAGTGGGTACTGTGTACAGTTTGATACATTTGAAAGTAGTGCACAATGCTTACTTTCATGCACACAGCACAGTATATACATATGTATGAAAACAACCTCATATTTGTGTGATGCTAAGTGCCATGCACCTTTTTTCCAAAAAAACACAAAAATAGCAAAAACCATCACCTAGACACTTCCATGGTCATTCCCTCCCATTACCAAGTTACTTGGATATGCTGCACTATCACACCATCATATTGAAAAAGTATGCAGTTCCTGGATTAAAACTGAAGACCAAAAATACTTTAGTATAAAGCTTAACCCATGTCACCACCAGGGAAGTGACATCATCAGCATTGTTTTACTAGGTGTTATGCCTTCCAATGTATCAGTGTAGCGCAGCTCCATTTAGCAAGTTTGCACATCACACAGCATTGTACAGTTATATTTAGTGAAGCATCTTGTTTCTATTTTTAGATGTCTGGGCCATGTCTACTACCTGAGTGGTCATGTCTACTACCTGGGTGGTCCCAGTGCAGAAACCTGATAAGCATCTGCATGCATTGTGGTGGGCCATGCAAACATATGGGGTGGATAAAACAAAAACCATAAAAGGACACAAGATGGGTTAACATTTGTGGTTTTCAAATAGTCACTTGGGATGGCTGGATTGATTGCATATTCTTCTGGTGGTGTGTGTTGTTGGCGGACCATCGAGGCATACACAGATTAATTATCTGTGCTGTTCTGTGAAGTTTTGCAGTCAGTGCTACTGGTTATGCACAGCACAACTTTATTTAGGTGCAATACGCATCATGAATATGCAGTACACCCTACCAACAGCACCTTGTGGCTGTCTACATGGATATATTCCATGTAGGCTCTACACAGAGCCTGTATGGAGTTTATTGAATCCAGGAGTTTGTCTTTTCTCAAATAGAGCCATTTACCAGATTTATAATAAAGATGTTTTTTTTATTTTACATTTTTTGAGTATGCCTAATAAGCTGCTGCAGCAGACTGCATACTTTTTATGGAAAACCAATAAAACTTGTCTTAGGTAATGAATAAGCTTTTAGATGTTAGGGGGAATTTAATAAAGCCTACACATTTTTTTTCCATGTAAGCATCGAACTACACTGCTAACACAGGCATGAACAGTTTTAGATTCAGTAAGCACTACTGAGCAGTGTGGATGACTGAGCCAACATGGAAACTTCTGTGGCATGCAAATCACCTCATAAGCAGGTGAATCTCATGCAAATGAGGCAGGTAGAGTGATCCAGCAAGCAGACAGGCAGCTCTGCAGACCCCATGTCAGTATCCATAGTGTCCATGTACAGGAGTGTAGACAGACAAAAGGGGCTGTAACAATATAGGTAGATAGACAGAAATGGCATAGGACACACAGATATGAGCAAATCTATCCTCTTCATGTTCCAAAAGTCACAGTAAATATATTAAAATAAATTATTTTTTTTAATAATCTTAGTATGCTTGCATGGTATGGCACAGTGCACAGGCATGCCTTATAATAAAAAACCTGGAAAATCAAATATTGAGATCATGAGACAGAAATGCATTACAGGACCCTGTGTGTAGTATCTACGATGGTGCAGGACATTGTGTGCAGTATCTACAATGGTGCACTGGTGCTGTTGCTATTGTGGAAGGGCTTGGAAGCAGGTAGTATCCATGAGCATGGATCCCTATACTAATGAGGTGGCGATACCGAATAGCATAATGGGGTAACCATGCCCGCATATCCTGTCATCGTAGGCAGAGAACTATGTTGGTGTCCACAGGGGAGGTAGCTGACATCAAGAGATAGTGTGTTCAATAATGTCTAAGCTTATTGGAGCTTAGCTGCACCTTTTTGTGCAGTGCGCTGCTGTACTGAGCATGGCAGTTTGGGGTGTGTGCACTGACTGCTAAGCAGTGTTAACCTATGGGGTGTATGTTTGCATGGTGCGCCTCAGTGCTCAGAATATCTAAAAGGCCAACAATGTATTAATTAGTGTTGATCCTTATTTAACTTATACTAGGGCCATTAAATGATGTCAATGATATATTAAACAGGTGCACTGCATCATGGGTAGCCAATCTCACAGGCAGCACCTACAGTAGAGCACTATAAAGTATGCATACACCCTACATTCTGATTTTTCCCACATACTCTGAACCATTGGAGTACACACTTGGGAATTTTAACTGAAAGAATGCTAGGGGCTGCTGCAGGTCTGCTGCATTTGTATGTGTTAGTTGCTGAAGTCAATGCTGCTACTGCTGCTGCTGAAAATAGGCCTAGACTGAGAAGGAGAAGAGTGTTCAAGCCCAGGGTAACATTCCAGGAGCTACATAAGCTGGAGATTGTAGAGCACTACAGGGTGGACAGGGACATACTACAAGAGCCCACTGAGCTCTGCCACCCTAATCTCAGGCTCAGAGCCAACAGAGAAGAACCCATCCCAGTGGAAACAAAGGTACGTCTATCCCTTAGTTTAATAGCCATAGGTACCTTTCAAAGACCAAATGGGGATATAATGGGGGTCTCACAGGCATCAGCATCCAGGTTACTCCATCAGTTCCTGGATACCATGCTACCACATGCCAGTAAGAACATTTCTTTTCCCCTCACCCCTGAGGTGAGGACCAACAATATGTAACTCTTCTACCATGTAGCACACTACCCTGAGGTACTGGGTGCCACCTGGTGAGGAGGGTAGAATCTACAAAGTGTACCACTCGATCAACTGCTAGGTCATGTGCAACGCCCAGGGCATTATTATGAATGTGTGTCCTGGCAGCCCTGGCTGCTATCATGACTCCCATATCTGGCACTCATCACAGCTGTACCAGATGTTTGCTAGGGGAGGATATCCCACACGGCCATTTAGTGGGGTATGCTGGCTATGCACTGGAACCGTGGATGATGATACCCATCAGAAATGCACACACACCAATGGAAGAATGCCATAATGAGGCACACACACTAACTAGAAACATCATAGAGCATGTGCCTGGGTTGCTGAAGTCACGGTTCTGGTTCCTTGATATATCTGGTGGAACCCTGCAGTACTCTCCAGCCACATGTGTGCATATGTTCACAGTATGTGCCATGCTACACAATATGATCCTGTGGAAGCAGCTTTAACAGTATCGGCATAGTGAAGGGATATACAGCCACCCACCAGTGCCTAGATCACCACAGCCACACTCTTAGGAGGACTCAGAGGAGGACTCCCCTGGTGATGTCCTTGTAGGCAGATGTAGGCATGCCTAGTATGCCCTGGCATTGGCTAAGAGACAATGCATAGCACATACACTCACAGTCTAGGGCCTCAGAGACTAACACCTTACTCTCACCCATATACATATAATAAAATAGCTTAAGCCAGTAAACCCACTCAACAAGTACCTTTCCATGTATTGGCTATGTACCACTTGCATCACACAAAGTCAGCCCTGAACTACAGGTCTGTCAACTGCTGCATTTGCAAGGTAAGTCTCTAACCTACACACTAATTGTAAGGATTACTATAATAAGGTATCATTTGTATGGATCTACTGCTGTTATGCAAGAAAATATTGTGGACTATTTTGTCAGAATTAACAATCCACATGGGGCAACTGATACCCAGTCCAATAGTATGTGTTCCTTAAAATTCATTAGACCCCATGGTTGGAATATTCATAACATCAGGTAAGGGAGATGTTAAACAGTGAGCACACATATTTGGACTACTGTCTACCCAAGCTGATTACGTGCTGTTGTTCCCCCACCCACAGTACAGCAGTGTACTCATATAACCACTTTAACAGAATATCAGCTATGGTATAGCAGTGGACCAGACAGTCTGAAGGCTATAACATAGATAGCACTCACACATTGTATGTCTCTCTCTTCATGCAGGATAACAATGCACACATGTATGCTGTTGATTGTGGAATGGATGACCGTTCTATATATAGCGACCTGTGTGGCTCAGTGGACTAGGAAAGCTAACATGATTGATGGTGTTGATGGTTCTAACCTGGTATTAGTCACTTTTGCACGTGAGATAGTAGTATGTTGGTGTTTTCACAGAATGTCATACCTATCAATCTCTCAGTGCAAGAAATCTGGACAAAGCCAGAAAGACTGGGGGGACAAAGGCCCAAACATAGGGACAAAGTTTAAATATTGGTCACATACGCCTTGCTGGAAGTAAAGGTGTTGCAGGAGTGCATATATTGTGATGGATATAAAGTTTGACACACAACTATTGGTCTGTAGTAACTAGAATGTATTGATGTCAACATTCAATAAAGCACCAGAAGACCACAAATGTGTGAGGAACATATCAAGCATATGAGGCAAATCTCTGGACATTCTGTGAAAATCAGAACAGTTGAGAGGTATGTAGACTGTCAGTCTGTTGATGGTGTAAAATTACCAACCCCAGTCGCATATTTAGTACAGCAGACAGCTGGGGAATGCTGTGGACATTTTGATAAGTGCAGTACTGCAGAAACAGGGCTGGATGTTAATGTCTGTAACATACAAAATCCTAGACTGGAATACAGGTAGGTGTGGCCTGGAGTCACATTATAGGTACTGACAGTCCCACTAGGCATGTCCATGCACTTAGTAAAAATGAGCGAAATTCTGTTGGCCCTTCATTGACATGATCTTTTATGTATAAATGTCTATACATACAGAAGTGCTATAAAATGGATCAATTATTAAACTGGTCTTCACCCTCCACCATTAACATGAAAGTTTTACTAGTAAGCACATTGTAACACACTGTAAATAGGTTCATAGGTTCATAGCGTGGTACTAGGCTATCAGCCCTAGGGCCTATACAAGCCTAGCCATAAGAATTCCCTGGCTATTTCTTCCCACACTATTTACTTCCCTGGACCCCTGTCTAGCAGGGTGACTGACGTGATCTCTGGGGTGAATTTCCTTTCTCCCGTCCAATCGTCAAGGTTCCTTTTGAAGAGGGCCAAAGAGGCACTCTACTTGACATGTATGGGCAATCTATTCCAGAGTCTAGGGAGTCTCTGGGTCAGGAACCTATCCCTCCAGCATGTTTTGTTTATTGTGATGACAAAGTTTAGATCCCTGGAGCATGTGGCTCTGAGGGATTGGGATTTCTTTAATTGTAGCATGTCCATCAGCTCTGGGTTTGACATGGCCTTGTATGTTAAGCAGAGATCGCCTCTGAGTAGATGATATGTGACAGAGTATAGCTGGAGTTTTTTAAGGCGGTCAGCATAGGGCATCTGCTTTAGGCCTGAGATTCTTTTAGTGATATATTTCTGTGGCCTTTCCAGTTGTTGCAGATATCTTGGGAGGTACATACCAAATGGGGCATTGTATTCTATAATGGGTCCAATGAGGGATGAGTACAATGGGACAATGACCTCCTTTTTTCTGGATGAAAAGCCCTTAGTGATGAGGTGTGCCACATAAAAGGATTTCCTGACTGTTGTGGCAATGTGGTTATCAAAGGTGAGACCACTGTCCACCTGTGTCCCTAAGTCTCTTATCACACGTTCGGTGTTTAGTGTACTACCACCTATATGGTAATTCATGGATACATGCTTTTTCCCAAAGGGGATAACTATACATTTCTTGGCATTGAGCTTGAGCCGATGGCTCTGGCACCAGGCATCTGTTTCTGTAAGGCCCTTTTGTAGAGTATCCACATCATTTGGGGATTCAATAATGGCTCCCAGTTTGCAGTCATCTGCGAACTTTGTTAGCCAGAGTTCCTTAGTGTTGGCCTGTACTTCAGAGTAGTAGATGCCAAACAAGAGCGGTCACAGGACTGAACCCTGAGGTACTCCACTTGTCACTTGTCTGGAGTTGGATTTGGAGTCAGCTACTTTTACAGTGTGGGTTCTATCAGTAAGCCAGTTAGCAATCCACTGGGTGACGTAGGGATCAATGTCCAGCTTAGTAAGTTTATCTATGATTCCAGAGTAGGGGATGGTGTCAAAGGCCTTGGCAAGGTCTAGATAGGCTGTGTGGACCACCTTACCCTTGTCCATGGCTCTGGAGACTGATTTGAAGAAGTCAATCAGATTCAGGAGACAAGATCAGCCCTTCACGAACCCAAACTGGGTGGGGTCCAGTGTTTGAAGGTTGCCAATGTCTTTGTTTATAAGTTCCATGATAATATGCTCCATGGTCTTGCAGATAAGGCTTATCAGACTGATGGGACGGTTTCTGGGATCCAAGGTGGATCCCCCCTTGTGGACTGGGATAACTGTAGCTCTGCACCACTCAGTGGGCACGAAACCTGAGTTGAGGCTGTGATTAAACATGACACTTAGGTGAGGTGCCAGTTCATATTGTAGTTCATGTAGTACACAGCCCAGGATGTCATCTGGTCCTATGGATGCTGTATTCTTAGCTTTGGAAAGTGCGTTTTTTACCTGTGTGGCCGTTATTACCAGCATTTGGCAATCTTCCAGTATTGAGATGGGCCATTTAGGGGGTGAGAGGGGGGGGTGAAGTTGGCACTGAATTGATCTGCCAAGATATTGGCAATATCCTTGGGATCAGTATATTTAATGCCATTCTGTTTTAGCACAGAGCAGATCTGAGCATTGCCATTTAGATTCTTGACATAGCTATAGAATGCCTTGTGGTTGTCTTTGGAATCTTTGGCAATTTTATTTTTGTAACTAGCTTTGGACGATTTTATGAGGGATCTCAGTTTCTTACTGAGGCTGGTAAGGGAGTTTTTTGCATCCTGAGATTTTCCTCTTTTCTGCAACAGTTTCTTCCTTTTGTTGTAAAGTTTGTTTATGGCAGGGGACCACCAGATTGGCTTCCTTTTTTTGGATGAGAGCATCTTGGTTCTATTTGGGATGGCACAATCCATGCACAAGTGGATATGCTCGTACAGTGCCTTAGTGTAGGATTCAGCAGTTGAACTTTCAGTTCCCGTCTGCATGGGTGTCATGATGTTTGTCACTTCTGACTTGAGTAGCATGAAGTTGGCTTTGGAGAAGTTTTTTATGGAGGTTTCCTTACTGGGGGGTGGGGGTGGGATGTGAATGTTAAGGGTGATCAGCTTATGGTCAGACCTGACTAACGAGGGGGGTGACCATTTAATTTGATTCACTGCTTTGTTTTTTACGATGCTGGCTTACTGTCTGCTTGCCTTTTGGTGAAATGGTTTAAAAATAAGTGCCATTTTTTTCTTCACCCTCCCCCATTCACATGAAAGTTTCACTAGTAAGCGCATAGTGCTTGGCTCAGTGCTTAATGTTATATGATGGCTTACTAACAGGTTTTCTTTTGGTAAAATGTTTTTTAACTAAATGACAGTTTTTATATAAGCATACTGCTTATGTTATAACATTATATCGGATGATCCAACTGATGAGCTCAGTAACACAGCGTGTCAATTCACAGCTTGTCAAGTTTTTTTTCATTTTACAAGAATTAACAGGATTTATAGGTTCATAGGTTCATAGGTTAGTACTAGGCTAACTGCCCTTGTGAGCCATTTTAAGCCTAGCCAATTATCCCCTGTGAGATTCAAACCCTGTACCTTGCATTTGTAAGGCAGACACCTTAACCATTAGGCCACCCTCCCAACCCTTTTTGAAGAAATGGACAATGTAATGCTGGACAAGAATCTTAAGCCTGAATGCAGAATCACACAGCCTTAATATTGCTCACAGGATCCAAGTTAAGGGTGCAACAGTACATAATCCACTTACCTGCAGACCTCTACACCTGCTGGATGTCACCACATAGACAGACACAGGTGAGCAGGTGGTGTAATGTATAATGGTGTCAATGCATGTATGGGCAGGGTACCTTGTCCATGCCCACAGTGTTGCCTGTCTAACTGCAAGCAGCCACATATGACCATACTGATAAATGTACACACATAACTAGGATAACATCAGTTATTTCACTGCTAGGATACTAGATGCAGATACCAGTATGAACCAATATCACTCTGCAGGCCAAAGATGCTGTTCAACACAAGCCTAGTTTGTTTAATATACAAGTACTGTGCCTGCATTCATGTATACAACAGACTTAACCTGTGGCACATGTGATGAGTACTGTGATCTATAATGTTTAAGCCTAGGCAGGTAGGGTTTCTAATATCACTGCAGCCCACTTGGTGTGTGTGTGTGTGCGTGTGTGTGTGTGTGTGTGTGTGTGTGTGTGTGTGTGTGTGTGTGTGTGTGTTTGTGTGTATAGATATAGATATACCCCTACAAAACAATGGGCATGCCCTCATGGGCTATCCATCTACAATGGTTATGCACTTTTGTGGCCCATAACTTGCTGCTGGCTTCCACGCTGCCCTATTCTACAAGGCCTGATGATGTCAGCCACCTTAAGACTACCAGCTGACAATGTAATATCATGACATAAGCTGTGGCCTGTGTGATAAATGCTGTGATCTATAGTGTGTAATACTAGATAGGTAGGATTTCTAATCTCACACCAGGCTACTTGGTGCACTTGTGTGTATACCTCTGTAAAACAACAGACTTGCCCTTACGAGCTATTCACCTGCAATGATTATGCACTTTTTGGCCTCATAATTTTCTGCTGGCTTCCACACTGCCCTATTCTACAAGACCTGATGATGTCAGCCACCTTAAGACTACCAGCTGACAGTATAGTAGCAAGACATAAGCTGTGGTGTGTGTGATAAATACTGTGATCTCTAGTGTGCAGTACTAGATAGGCAAGGGTTTAAATTTCACTCCAGGTCACTTGTGTGTGTGTGTGTGTGTGTGTGTGTGTGTGTGTGTGTGTGTGTGTGTGTGTGTGTAGGTGTGTGTGTGTGTGTGTGTGGGTGTGGGTGGGTGTGTGTGTGTGTGTGTGTGTGTGTGTGTGTGCGCATACCCCTGCCAAACAATGGACATACCCACATGGGCTGTCCACTTGCAATGGGTATGCACTTTTTGGGCCCATAATTTGCTGCTGGCTTGTACACTGCCCTATTCTACACAACCTGATGATTTCAGCCACCTTAAGACTTCCAGCTGAGAGAGAAGTAGTAAGACATCTTGCAAATAAATAAATAAATAACTCCCAAATGCTAAAGGTGGTCTGTCACAAAAACAGTCAATATTGGCAGAAAAAAGACAGAAAATCCACCCAAGGATGGCCAATCAATGAATCAATCTAAACCTACATCTTCCTCTCTTAAAACCTGGTTGCCTCGTGGTTTTGGCGTCTTTTCAGGCTTGTTGGCTGTTGGTAAAGCACCCACCAAGAGGAGAAAACGCTGAGAGAAGAAAGGAGCCACTTTTGAGATTTTAAGTATTTTTCCTCTGTTTATTTGCTAGGTTTTTCTGCATAGCCGCCTATTTTGAGCATTTTCTGGCTTGTTAAACTTGATTTCTGCATTAGTAACTGTATTTAGAGCACAACCTAGAGCTGTTTATTGAATTTCCTCTTTGCACTTATTTTTTTAAATCGTTTTTTTTTCTCAAAACTTGCATTTTATCTGTCTTTGGCCTAGCACTCTTGTGTGGGGTCATTTACTGCACTGTTATAACTTGTTGATACTTGTGAACCTCTGCTATCTCTGAAAAAAACAAAAAAAACAAAAAAAATCTTCTTTTTTCCCACTTTTCTGAGATTTAAAAAAGTTCAGTTAGAGGCTTGCTGTTCTTCAACTGTTTGTAAGTTTCTTGGAGGCCATTTTTTGCTTGGGCTAAAGGGAAGTCTCTCTGTTGATCAGTGGCAGTGAAAAACATTGAGCAGCCTGCCTGCCCCTGTGGGAGTGGTTACTGACTTGAAACTGTAATTTTATTGGCCATTTTGGGTCAACTCCAAACTCCTTCATCTTCCTCTCTTAAAACCCTCTTTTGCGCATTTATGCTCGTTTTTGTGCATAGCGCAACAGCGGGCAGCGCCGCCTAATTGGGTTTAAACTATTCCTGGCTCCACAAAGTCTGCTCTTCACTTTTTCCCTTAGAACTGCTCTATCTCTCAATTTAAACACCATATTCTCATTCTAAGGCCCTTCACTGGTCCAATTAAGTAATCCTGCAAGTTAGCACTATTAAACCATAAGCACTATTTACTCTTATACTCTCTACGATTACCCTGTCCTCTATTGGTCTGTCTTAAATTCAGTTTCCCTATATTACTCTAGCATGTCCAAAGGTCAGTCAATGGTTTCCTCTCCAGTCTAGCTGGTGAATCTGGGAATTTTGAGGCAATGTTACAACTGTCTCATGTACACGGACAACCCTCTCCTCCTCCAAACAGGTTCAAATATATGTGAGAGATGCAACTATTTAGCCAAACTGGAGGCTGAGCTCTCTCTCATCTCAAAACTAGTGTAACCAGTCAGGAGGAGAAGGTAACCTCACACAACACAATTCCAGTATCACATAGTCCCACCACATCAGCGGACCAAACACATAAATACACAAAAACATACTCGGAGGCTCTAAATAAAAATCTACCTAAGCAACAGAGACCTCCAAAGCAGACATCTAATCAAACGCTACCTCAAAACAAAACACGCACAACACATAGTGCACAAAGTCAGTGTGCCAAGCAGCCACAGCCCTTAAGGCTGAATAACACACCTGATACTCTTGTAATAGGTGAATCTATTGTCAGGCACACTGATGTCCCGCTCACCAGGCTGAATAAAGAGAAGGTCACGGTGAGCTGCCTGTCGGGTGCTAGGATCCACCACATAACACAAGCACTCAGGTCACTCCAAAGCAAATACAAATATGACTCAGTCATTGTACATGCTGGTGTGAATGACCTGAGATGTACCTCCCTGGACTACATGAAAAGAGACATAGAGGAGCTCTCTGATCATGTAGCCCAGGCTGGTATGACCCTGACCTTGAGCAGCATCTTACCCTCACCTAGAATGATGTCACAGTACAAAGACAAAATGATCGATTTTAACAACTGGCTAAAATTTTGGTATCATTCAAAGGGGATCAAGTGTCTGTCAGCCTGGGATGACATGCTCAACAAGCCACGTTGCTTCACTAGGGACGGCTTGCACCTGTCACCACTGGGCTTTCAGATATTGGCAAAGGCTCTTGCCACCCCCATAGTGCCTTTTTTAGGCAAGGCTCAAAAGCCAAACCCACCCCCATAGACAGCACAAGGAACAAGAAACTAAGGGTAATGCTGCTTAACGCCAGAAGTCTTAACCTCAAGATGCACGCACTCGAAGCTCTCCTCAGTATGGAGAGCATTGATATCTGTGCAGTGACAGAAACCTGGTTCAAGGCTCCAGAGAGCACCCCAGCACTACCAGGCTATACCTCATATCATGCTTTTCGGCCCCAAAACCCGGACCGAACTACAAAAGGAGGGGGAGTTTCCATATTTATCAAGGATATCCACACCTCCAGGTTAGTGGCATTGCACAAAGTATCGGAGACCATCCATGTGCAACTAACAGTGGGCAAGACTGCTTTTCAGTTTATAGCATCCTACAGACCACCCTCTCAAAGTCAGGAATCTCACTCGGCTTTCCTGAAAACATTGGAGAACATGAAGATCTCTCCGAACACCATTATACTGGGCAACTTCAACTACCCAAACATTGACTGGGAGCACTACTCAAGCCCTAGCACCTTAGCCCAAAGGTTCCTGGAGATTATAAACTCAAATGCAATGGAACAACTAGTCACCACTCCCACAAGAGGGGACAACATGCTAGACCTGATCATTACCAACATGGGGACTCTATGCTCCACACCAGAAGTATATCCCTCATTGGTAAGATCAGACCATAAATTAATTTCACTGGATGTCCACATCCCGACCCCACCCCCAGCCCAGAAAACCACAGTGAAAAACTTCCCAAAAGCGAACTTCTTACTTCTCAAAACCAAAGTGGAATCCTTCAAGGCCCCAGGGCCAGTGGAAACTACGGCCCAAACTGCAGAATCCTATATAAATGCATTCTACGGACATCTCCAGGAATGCATGGATCATGCTATCCCAAACAAAACCAAGACCCAATCATCCAAAGGCAGGCGTCCAGTCTGGTGGACCCCTGCCATAAATAAACTGTACAACAGAAGGAGGAAGCTACTACATGATAGAGCAAAATCCCTAATAGGGAAGGCATCTCTGATCAGTACTAGCAAAAAATTACGATCCCTCATAAAATCCTTCAAGGCCAGCTTCGAGAGAAAAATTGCACAGGACACCAAAGACAATCATAAGGCTTTTTTCAGTTATGTTAGGAACCTGGGATGCAACTCACAGACTTGTTCTGAGTTGATTCTAAACGCCAAAAAATACACTGAACCCACAGACATCACCAATATCCTGGCAGACAGGTTCAGTGCAAACTCCCCCCCCCCTCCCCCCGAAAAGAGCAAGTATCTATCCTGGCAGAGGGCTGCTTCCCAAACATCTCTGATGCTCAGGTGAAGGCTGCCCTCTCCAAAGCAAAAAAACACTGCTTCCATGGGACCAGATGGCATCCCAGGTTGCATCCTACATGAACTCCAAGAGGAACTAATCCCTCAAATAAAACAGCTATACAATCTCAGCCTCACTACAGAATATGTGCCCACAGAATGGCGTACAGCAACAGTGGTCCCACTCCACAAAGGTGGATCCTCTAAGGACCCTAGAAACTATCGCCCCATAAGCCTGACTAGCTTAGTCTGTAAGGCTATGGAGAGGATCATCATGGAGCTCATAAACAAAGACATTGGGGACCTACAGACACTAGATCCTACCCAGTTCGGCTTTGCCAAGGGCAGATCCTGCCTTTTGAACCTGGTTGACTTCTTCAAAACAGTCACCAAAGCCATAGATGAAGGGAAGGTAGTCCACACAGCCTATCTGGACCTTGCAAAGGCATTTGACACAATACCCCACTCGGGCATCATAGATAAGCTATCCAGCTTAAATATAAACCCCTATGTCACAAGATGGGTCGCAAACTGGCTCAAAGACAGAACCCACAGAGTGAGAGTTGCTGGAGCCATGTCAGACTCAAAACCGGTCACAAGTGGCGTTCCACAGGGTTCTGTCCTGGGACCACTCTTGTTCGGTATATACTTTTACGAGGTACAAGCAAACATGGGAGGACTAGACTGCAAACTGGGTGCCATAATCGACTCTCCAGCTGACACAAACATCCTTCAAAAAGGTCTCACAGAGACAGATAACTGGTGCCAGTGCCATGGTTTAAAGCTAAATGCCAAAAAATGTATAGTCATACCCTGTGGCAAAAACAATGTGCCCACAAATTACCACATAGGCGGAAACCCATTAAGTACAGAGAAAGTTATTAGGGACCTGGGGACCCAAGTTGATAGCAATCTCTCCTTTGAAAACCACATTGCCAAAGTGGTTAGAAAGACCTTCTACATAGCCCACTTCATCACAAAGGGTTTCACAACTAGATCAAGAGAGGTAATCGTGCCCCTTTATTCATCCCTCATCAGGCCCATCATAGAATACAATTCCCCTTTTGGGACGTACCTTACCTGACACCTGCAGCAATTAGAAAGACCCCAAAAGTATCTCACCAAGAGGATCAAGGGTCTCAAACAGATGCCATATGCTGCTCGGTTAAAAAAACTCCAGCTCTACTCAGTTGCATACCGCCTACTTCGAGGCAATCTATGCCTGACATACAAAGCTATGTCAAATCCAGAATTAATGGACATGCTCCACCTCAGTAAATCTAAATCCCTTAGAGCCACACGCTCGAGGGACTTGAACCTCAGCACAGAAATAAATAGAACTTGCTGGAGGGACAGGTTCATAACCCAGAGGGTCCCTTCACTCTGGAATAGAATTCCAGTTCATGTGAGGCAGAGCACCTCACTGAATCTCTTCAAGAAGAATCTCGATAGGTGGATGGGGGATCGTAGGTTTGTCCCAGGGATTACTCCCATGTCACTATTAGACAGAGGCACAGTAAACTAAACCTTAAAAAGGGCACAGTATACTCAAATCAAGGGGTGGCATAAGCCATACAGAATCGGGCTAGGCTTATAATTGCCCCAGGGCAGATAGCCTAGTATGAACCTATGAACCTATGAACCTATAAATCCACAAGTGTTCCAATTAAAATGTAGTCCTTTAATACAAATAAAACTTCGACTTGAAAATAAAATGAAAAATAAAAAAGCTCAAAACTGTCCCTTGAAGATATCTGATAAGTGCTTTTGACTGTTGTCTTCCTCAGATCGTATCCTTGGGTGTGTTTTCTGTCTTTTTTCTGCCAAAGTAGTAAGACGTAAGCCATGGCTTATGCGATAAATATTGTGTAGGGGTTCTAATCCCACTCTGCCCAACATGGGACGTGTGTATATCCATATGGCATATGTATGATGACCCATGTAATGTAGAGATAGGTAGGGTTTTTCATCATTTTATTTATGGTGGGTGATGTGTCTCCCCACATGACTGACAACTACAAGGCTTGCTTATATCAACAAGCATTATATGTTCTAAACTGATAACGCATGCAGACATGAGCTGTGCTGTGTGCATCAAGTACTGTGATCTGCAGTGTATACCATTACATAGGGAAGTGTTCTAATCTGCATACAGCCAACTTGCAGTATGTGTGTGCCTTGGCGTTTACTGTATGCAGTGAGTGGAAGTGGTACTAGCCTGAATGTGGCCATGTTTGTGTGTGAGGCTATTACAACAGTATACATCATGTTATGGGGCCATAGCATATATGAACCTAACTAGCATAATGGCCATACAGCCCTCACAATCAGAGACATCTGTACACCCTCTGTACAGGACCAGCACACATTGCCCCAATCCAGGCAGACACTGTGTGTTGAGATGATGGCTGCCCAGCCAATCAAACAGATACCATGTGCTGAGGTGCACTAAGGTTCTCTGTGTACCATTAGGCAGGGTCTGTTTCAAGGTGTGTTTATGTCTGTTAGACAAATGTCTCATACAAGCATTTAGTGCTAACATCACACAGTAGGTGAATGTCCTTACAGTGAGTCATCCATCTACTATGCTCCCTACAGATAGGCAGCATGCACACCAGCAAGGTCAGATCTTGCCCTGTAGCAGACCTTATCACAAATTATGAATGCATGAGTACACTGACCACCACCATTCTCATTGGCAGACTGTCATACAGATGTGAACCTATGGATTCATGCACATTTACTGCTGTACCTTGCTGAAGTCATATGTCTGCTGTGCTGCCATGCCATGCTGTGCTGCTTCACTGCCACCTTCTGTCCAAAGGTTATCCCCTCAGACTTCTGCAACAGAAAAATACACAGGTCTGTGGCATAGCTGTCATTGTGTAACAATACCACCAGTACAACATCATACAACATAAGGTCCACAAAAGTATGTTTCGTACGCATGACTCATGCCAACATACAGTATATGTTGGTGACCACTACAAGTGGCATGCAAAACAGTACTGAATTACACAAGTACATGTCAAGTAATGTAGTCACCCTGTACATCAGACACATAGCTTCATTAACCTGCATCAATGGGAAGGATGACAGGGATGTGGTACATGTATCATCATCACTTGCACAGGGTGATGTGTGGAATTGCTGGAGGCCTAGGCTGGCCCAAATGGTTGAGAGCATGTGTTAAAGTCAAGAAGGGGAGTGGTTTAGATGGGTTATAAGGAGGTGCTGTGTGTGTCTGTAGGTGACCTGCATGTGACAGTGGTGTATGAGTGTGTGCGTGTACACAGTCAAGCTCAGTGTTCACCATACACATGTGTATATTGTACAGCTGTGGCCGCACATGGTAGAGTTGACAGTTCTCCATCTCCAGTCCTGAACATGGTAACTGGCTCTGCCAAGAGTTGCACTGGCACCACCATGCCCAAGGTCAGACACAGTGCTAGTACCTAACAATGACTGCTGTTTGCTGGGACATTGTCCCCCATGAGACCAGCCAGGACCATGTGCCCAGTGCCTGCCATGTTGTGGTGGGAACAGCACACTCCCCTCTGTAGCACTGGATGTACTGCTGCAATGAGAGTGTAACTGTGCACAGCCACCTAGACTCTCAGCAGATGGTGTTGCTGACCTACGTCCACAGGTCTGACACCCAACTCCAACCACACATTCTAGTGCAGACAATGTGCTTTTCAAGACAGACACTGTCTCAGCCCACCGTCTGTCCACTGCATCAGTAAACTGCTCCAGGGTGTCCCCAATGCAGTGGAGGCAGTCACAAATGTCAGACTGTGCTGCATCCATAACCCTAAGCATACATCTGGTGCTCCATTCAGAATGTGCCTGTGCCTCCATGACAGCCCAAAACATCCACCAAGTGGCCCATGATGTGACACCTGAAACAGATGGTGGACAGATAGCAGTACTCCTATGAGCACCCCTGTCAATCCACCTGTGGGGGACCTCACCAGCTCTCTGGCTGTGGCCAGTGTCTACACTCACTGATGCCATAGTTGCCACACTGGCCTGTTCAATGTCTCCACCCTCTTACTGTCCCATATATGAGGCCTGTGGGGACTGAGTATGTGTGGGCATAGTGACTGTCTGCAGTGACAATGGGGGTAAAAGAGTGATGTCAACCTCTGTGACACATTCAGTCCCTGACAACCCCACCTGTGCCTCACTGTGGCCACCATCATCATCAGAGTCCAAAGAGACACTGACGTCAGGTGGTGTGGGGTAGCGATCTCAACCCCCTGGTCACTTATGGAAACCAAGACAAAAGCAGTACATTACTACTTGCACTATTATGTATGGAAAATCCATAAAGAGTCATAATAAGGAGGATTCACAACTGCATTACCACTCTCGCATCCTCTCATCTCCACTTTCATGCACAACAGACTTCCTCACAACAACATACACATTCGACTCAAGGCCTTTATAACAAGCACATCAGGTAAATCATGTGACACTTGTCTAGTACAATGTACATTTTAGGTATGCCATATGACACTATACATGATAAGACAGCACAAAAAAAAACAGTACACCAATCTTAACAAATACATACAAATACAGGTTTCAGTGCCTAAGGTATATACCATCTACCTTTCAGTATGCCCAAGGTATATTGGATTAATTGCCTCATGTAAACCAGGAGGCCTATTCACTCTGAACTATAGATATAAAAGTGTTTCTGCTTGTTCAACTACACTCCTGTGATTACCCACTCTAGGAAACTTAGTTAATTGTTCCATACTGGAACATACAAACATTCTACTCTGGTTATACACAACATTACCTGTACATAGGGTATTATCCTGGCCCTCACCCTTAATAGCATATGTATGTTCCATAACAAAACAGTATCAAGCTTACCAGAAGCAGGACCATGGCCTTGGACAACTCCTGAGGGACCTGTAAAAAGGTGAGAGTGAGGTAATTTCATTACCACAGCATGCTAAAGCACAACAAGGTAATACCTGCGTATATGTCACATGTACAGTAGCTACTGTGTTACTTGATGTATTGCTGGCAGTCTGAGTATGAGTGTACAATTAAGCTAACCCCCCCCACAGTGCACAGACATGACACCCACATAATGGCATGTACAGCCTGACAGAATAACTGCTGCAGTATTAAAATGGTGATCACAATAAGCTTACCTGTAGGCTCCTCTGCTGTGGACACTGTGGCACCCAACTCCATGATGTATGGTGTTATGGATGCCTGGGAGCTGTTGTGTGTCCCTAGGATTGCCAGGAATTCCTCAGTGGCCGTGAGTGGTTGTTCCATTGCAGGCCCTCCACTGGTGATGGCACGACCCCTGGCTAAATCAGATGCCCTTCCTTGTGCAGTATTCACCATGTCTGTAGCACTTTTTTGAACCTGCTGATATGTCCTGTCCTGGTGGCCAGTCTCATTCACACCACAGACAAGGTCTGCCCACAATGCAGCCCGCTGCTTCCTGTTATGCCTCCCCCTGGATGTGATGGATGTGATGATGCTGCCTTAGTCCTTGAAGTATAAGTTCATTCTCTGCATCTGAGAAATGGGCATGCCTTCTGCAATACATTAGTCCTGAAACACACCAAAAGGGAAACATATTACAGGCTCAAATACATGGATGTCCACTATGTACAGATGCAGCAAGAATAAAATGGTCGGCACTATCCACTTCTTGCTCACACATGTCATACCCCACAGTGTGACAACATAATACATGTGTGAATCCAACCAAGATATATCATTACTGAGGTAGTTCCCTGTGTGTCATTCTGCTGTATGATCATACACACAACACTCTAGTCTACTGTGCTGTGTCCCCTAAGGCCAACCACCCAATAATATGTCATAAGACCAGTGCCAGACAAATAGCAGTTTACTATTATGACCACTATATTGGGGCATCCAACAATGCCAGTGTGCCATAATGCAACCCTGATATATTGTACGTCCCCTGTATGTGTAAGACAGCAAGGTATCAATGCCATGTCATTACCACAGGTCTAAGACAGGCTTACTGCTGTATTTCTTATTCCCCATACTTCTATCCTTTCATCTGCATCCTGGTATACACAAAACATACTTACATACCTGGTGGAGTGCAGTACTCCTCTGTTGAAATCTGTTACTATTACTGTGTCACAAAGGTGTGCTCTGTGTAAAGGAAGTCTCATACAAAATGTTTTCCCATAGCCAGCTGCTTGCATTTTAACATGCTGCTGATTAGCAGGTAATTACCTCTAAACCAATCTGTGACTCTGATATGCTAATTGCAGCCAAAACAGCTGAGATGCAGTAGAACTATCCAATGACATGCAACCAGTGTGCAATATATAAGGCCTTCATGTAGAGCAGGACCCGTTTCTTAGCTGTTGAGATGGACATTATTGGGTGAGGAGACTACATCATTACAGAGGGTAGGTCTGTAGCAGAAACCTTTACATAGATCTGTGTGTGCCATAGGCTGCAGCTGCTGCAGGTCATAGACATAGGCAGTGAGTGTGAACACTTTGAAGGACAACAAGCTGTAGGTATATGTGTGTCAGCTGTGTCAGTCTTGTTGTAGAGACAGAGCCAGGGTGAGAGTACCCCTGACACTCAAATTACGGCATGTGTTTAAGGTATGTATGTTAGGCAACTGTGTCATTAACAGAGTACAAGGTGACATATAGTAATGCTATACAGATATGTAATGTGTATCCCTACCTGAAGGCCTGTGACTTCCAGCAGTGAAAAGTAGTTATTTACTTTGCAATGCTTTGTGTGGATAATGAGTGCATGAGTCATTCATTAATTGCTGTCTTCACAATAATGTAAATGAAATGTAACACAACACTGGATTTGAACCCAGGACACTGTGTTTGGCAAAATGTACTGCATACAAGGCATTTAACAGACTGAGCTACTGAGTCACATTTACAGTGGGTGTAATTGCAAGATATACAGTATGTGCACACATACAGGCTGTAACATACATTTACTACATCCATCAGTATGTGTGTGGCTTTATATAGATGCATTTCTGCACCAGAGGCATCATCATCATCATCATCATCATCATCAGGACACCTTTTCCCATTTTTTTTCTACATGGGGTCAGGGTATTAAGTTAACTGTCACCAACTCTCTTGATTCAGTGCCACACTCCTGCCTTCTTCAACACTCATGCCAGATTGTTGCAGATCTTCTTTCACACAATCCATCCACCTCTTTGCTGGATGTCCTTGCTTCCTCTTACCTTCTTCCTGTTTGTCCCAAATCTTCCTCACCAAATTATCTTCTGCTTTTCTACACATGTGCCCAAACCACCGTAACCTGTTCTCTTTGATCTTTTCTGCAATTGGAGCTACTTTGGCTTCTGCTCTTATGTCCTAATTTCTTCATCTGTCCCACAATGTGCATCCTACCACCTTTCTCAGGCACTTCATTTCCATCACCTCTAGCTTTTTCAACTGTTCTGCCTTTATTGTCCAGGTTTCTGTACCATACAGTAGTACTGGTCACACCACTGTCTTGTACACCTTGCTTTTAGCTTCTTTGGCATTCTTCTGTCATAGACTACACCTGATACTCTATGACAGTTGGCTGTTGCCCCTCTGATTCTAGCTTTGACCTCTTCATTCAGACTACCCTTCTCCTCAACCACCCCTCCCAGATACTTGAAGCTGTTTACCTGTTCCACTATCTTCCCTTCTATCTCTATTCTCAGCTTCTTCTGCTTTCCCCAATTTGCTGCCATTACCACCATCTTATCTGTGCATAGTTTCATCCCATGTGCCTTCAGATTTGCATTCCACTCTCCTATCCTTTGCTGAAGTTCTAGCTCAGAGTCTGACTGTACTGCCACATCATCTGCATACAGCAGCTTTGTTGATCTGTCCCCTCCAACCTGTTTGCTAATGTAGTCCATCACCAGTATGAACAGCAGTGGGCTCAGTGCTGAACCCTGATGCACACCCACTCCCACCGGGAATCCATCCGTGAGGCAGAACACTGTTCGTACTTGAGTCACTGGGTCCTTGTACATAGCCTGCACTAATTCTACTAATGTTTCTGGGACTTCAAACCACCACAGTACTGCCCAGTTTAGCTTTCTAGGGACCTTGTCATATGCTTTCTCCAAGTCTAGGAATGTCCAGTTAGTCTATCTCCTCATTTCTAGCTTCTTCTCAAGTATCTGTTTCAATGCAAACATCAGGTCAATTGTGCTGCATTCTCATCTGAATCTGAAATGCTCATCTCCCATCTTGCTTTCTATTACTCTGTGTATCCATTTATCAATTACCTTCTCCAGAACTTTCATGCAGTGTGGTAGGAGTTTGATCCCTCTGTACTGCCCTCAGTTGTGGATGTCCCATTTGTTCTTGTACACTGGCACAAGTATGCTTATTCTCCAGTCATCTGGGATACACCTTTCTCTCCACACCCTCAGGAGCCATTTCTCCCCTATCTCACCCAGCATCTTTATCATATCTGCTGGCACCTCATCTGAGCCTGCTGCTTTCCCTGACTTCATCTTCCTTAGTGCTGTTCTTACTTCTTCTAGGGTGGGCTCCTCTTCTTCTCTAATTGTAGGCTGTTTCTGGGGCAGTACAGCTTCTGTGGGGTTTTCTTCATTCAGAAGCTGCTGGAAATACTCCTTCCATCTGCCTTTGATGTCCTGTGGACTGGTAAGTAGGTTGTTGCTGGCATCCCTTATGAAGGGTGTCTGACTATCTTCTTTATCTTTCTGTCTTTGTCTTTCAATCTGATTTAGTTTCTTTGTGCCCCTTACTGAGTCACTTTCCAGAAGCTGATAGAGTGCCTCCAATGCCCTATTCTTTGCTATTGCAACTTCTTTCTTAGCTTCTTTGTTAGCCAACCAGTAGTCCTTCCTAGCCTGGTAAGTCTTTTCTATCTCCCATTTCTTCCTGCATTCCTTCTTTCTTTTGATGACTTCCTGGACTTCTGCATTCCACCACCATACCTGGCTCAGCCACATATCTTTTCTTTAGACCTAACACATGCTGTTTTTAAGCGCTGCCACTCTTCTTCAACTCCACCTATTTCCTCCTCTTCTTGGGGTGCTAGAGCCCTGAGTAATTCCTTGAACTGCTGTACTTTCTCTCCAGTCAACTTCCAGGTCTTCAGCCTGGTTTCTGTTCACCTTAGAGCCTTCTCTGACCACTGCTTGCAGCTGATTGTGGCAACAAATGGTTTATGCTGTGGGCAGACTGTTTCACTGGGGATGACTTTGCAATCATGGATTCTACCCCAGTCCTTTTTCCTTACTAGGAGGAAGTCTACCTGAGTTGCATGTTGGCTACTCTTGCATGTGATTTTGTGACTGTCTCTCTTTCCAAACCATGTGTTGGCTACTATGAAGCCATTTGCCAGAGAGGAGTCTAGAATGGCTTTTCCTTCTTTATTCATGTTACCCCACCCGTGTGGATCCAGGCAGTCCTCATATCCTGTTCTCTCTGTCCCAATATGTGCATTCAATTAACCCATTATCTGCAACAGTTCATGTTGTCCTGTTTTATCTAGTAGGTTCTGCAACTGCTGTCTGAATGCATTCTTTTCCTCACTATCACAACCCTGCTGTGGGGCATATGTTGATATTATGAATACTGTCCTATCATTACACTGGAGTCTGATTGCCATGCGTCTGTCATTAATTCTGATGATATCCTTCACTGCCTTCTGAAGCATCTCTCTCACCACAATTCCTACACCATTTCTAGCCTGCCCCCCACCTGAGAAGTAGAGTCTGGATCCCAAGCCAATTTGGCTTTGCTGCACAGCCCTTCCATCTCATCTCTTGGATACATAGGATGTCCAGCCTCCTCTGTATCAGCATGTCATCCACTTCTAAGCTGCATCCTGTCAGTGAACCTACATTAAGCATAACAATCCTCAGTTCATGTTTGGCAGGTTGGTTGGTTTTACATCTAGCTTTTGCTCAACAGAGCTATCCCAGGTAACCCAGGCTGGGCAACTAGACACCGGCCAGCCAGTAGATTATTGGCCTAGGTTTGCTGGGCTTTATGGTGGGCACACACTGGCCAATAGGGGCACATATACCCCTCCCACAGTTAGCAAGGGGCCCTGGTGTGAGTGAGAGTAGCCCAGGTCCTCAACCCACTTATCACTGGTAACTATCCATTCCCATTTTGGCAACATTAGTCAACATGACCGAATCACCTAGAGTCATATTTTACATTGTCAAGTGGCTAGCCCTGCCACAGTGTGCAGTCTGTGATCTTTGTTCTCTTATCTTGAGGATACTGCGCACCACAGTAGATGCCCAAAGCGGGTGGTCTTTACAACTCTTCTCCCTATAGGGCACCATGTGGAGTCTGTGCTGCTGCCCACAGCTCCATTCATTGGTGAGTTTGAGATGGAAACACTCAGCATGTTTTTTTGGACATGGGAAAAACCCCATGGACACACAGCTAGAACATGCAAACTCTAAACAGGCTTTAATCGGAGGTCAGGATTGAACCTTGTACCTTGTGCATGGGAGGTGAAGACCTTAACCACTAAGCCATCTGGTTGCACCAGAGTCCCAGCTGAATATGCATTTTGCCATGAATGCCTTAGCAGGTGACCTTCCACATGTTGCTGATGAAAGGGCATATTTACCTGCTATCACAGGCCTCACTTACATCCATTATCATGTATCTGGCTGTCTGCTGGTGTACTATTGCACCAGAGTCATAGGTACACTCTCATTTTTTCCATTACTATTTATTCCAGTTTGTGCTATGTGGCCTGGCATGCAGGTCCTCTGAAACATGCCTAATGATTGTAATTGGCAATTACTATGCTTTGTTT
The DNA here is from genome assembly GCF_019279795.1 of Protopterus annectens. NCBI lineage: Eukaryota > Metazoa > Chordata > Ceratodontiformes > Protopteridae > Protopterus > Protopterus annectens. The sequence goes on along the minus strand of NC_056751.1, from coordinate 694,494,422 downwards.
AAACCACTTGCTATAATTAAGAGGTGCCTGGTGTGGTGGGTTAATCCAGTGCACTGTAGGTGTGATGAGCTCAGGTTTGAAACATGATAGAGGTGTTTATTTTGTACATCTGTCTTACAAAGTTAGAAGCACATGTAATTATAGCTCTATTTAGCTGAGCTTAGAGAAGCTGCTCAACATGGTGCATCATGCATCTCTGTACTAAAAAATATAAAGAAAAGAAAAATGGGACATAGGAAAGTGGTGAAATGGAGGAAAGCAGAGGGGAAACATATTTAAAGGCAGAGAGGGATGTGCAGGAAGGATGTAGGAAAGAATCATAGTTATCCATTTCATGTACAGCAACAACTGTGCACGTTGACAGAATTTGTAAATTAATTTAGATTCTCAAACCCCAGAGACAGAGGGGTGAGGGAAACATAATTGCATTGTCAATACAATTGGAACAAATTATGTGTGTCCAGTGGACGTGTGTGCGAAATGGAGAGCTACGTGTGGGATGATTTATTTTGGGACAGGTGCCCATTTTTTTTTAAGATGAGAGTGGAATGCTGGGGCGGGGACATAGATACATGTGGGGTAGGTAAGTTGGGTAGGTGAGAATGCATTTGCAAACAGACAAGACAGACAAGACAGCAGATGGGTGGTGTGTATCATATGAGGGGTTGAACACCTTGGATAGGGAGGGTGTTGTGGAATATGAGTCTCACATGCCTCCAGATGGCAGCAGTGTGACTCACATTCTCCACCCATGGGACTGTCAACACTCTTCCATCACTGCCCCGAGGGTGGCTATGCTGGAGGGAGGGCACCAGGGCAAGGCTGCCCCACCATGGTGGCCAGCATGCCCTTAATCTGGAGTAGGCAGCAGTCATAGCCACTGTGGACTATCCTGTGTACAAAGACTGGCAGCTCTGCATGAGTGACAACACCCCCTCTGCCACTGCTCCCAGAGGGGGGCAGGGCCCCATTGCCTGGGGTGGTACAACTTGATGCCACAACTAGTGCAAAGGCAGCAGAGGGGGCACCACTGGTCTTGGTCCCAGACATGCTAGGACTCAGTGCTATGGGCAGTTGAGGCAAGGTAGGGGGATCAGCTGGAACTGGCCTACCTTGACGTGCTGTGGGATATGAGGTATAGCAATACTTCATGGTTAGTAATAACCAAACCAATGTTAGTATTAACAGAATGAAACATCATATTTATTCATCAACATATTTATTAATGTATAACATGTGCAACACAACATTAGCTGATATAACAGTTAGTATGGTAACAGCATGCCAGTAAAAGGCATACCACAGGGCCAACAAAACAGTTTAATGTCTCCCAGGCCCATGCTTACACTTATCAAGGGCATCAGAACTTGTCAGAGATTTGGGATGCATGGCTAGGCTTAAAAAGGCCCTTGTGGTTGTTAGCCTAGTAAACACCTATGAACCTATGAACCAACATCTTAATATTGGATCATAATAAAACATAACAATAATCAACCACATTTTCCAATATATAGTTAGTTTAACAAAACATTTTATTATTAAATCATAATAAAACATAATAATGAAATACATATTCCAAAATATAGTTAGTGTAACAAAATATGTTAATATTAAGTCATAATAATATATAACAGTAATAAATAAATGAAGATAAGGGGTGGGGAGAGAGAAAAATTCCATTACTGAGATTTCAGAATATATCCCTCAATACACTGATAACAAATACTCTACAGGTGTGTAGTGTCAGGTTTGAGTACAGTGACTACCATTCTCCTATAACTGATGTAGCATATACATATCTCTGAAGCTGTTAACATGGGTCAGTATGGGCCAAGCAGTAACAAATGCAGGTACACCACTACACAGAACAGTTTCACATAATGGGACTTACATAACTACCTAGGTGTTCTGTAAATGGAATTAGTAAAACATTGCATTCCAGGTAATAATTTATCTGCTAATCATGTGACAGATGGATTAGGCAGTTTTAATTGCATTATGAGAAATTGTGACACTAGAGAGGCATGTTTGTGTACAGTAAGTAAACTAGACAGCTGTCATACCTTAGTTGTCAGGCATGGGAGTAGAACCCAATAGCTGTGACTGCAGGTGACAACTGCAAATAATGTAATAATTGACTGCAGCAACTTAGTACAGACATGCAAGGGATACAGCCATACTGGGATTACACAGCTTTATTTATGACTCAAAAATGGTGATGAACACATTATTGGTATTGATGTTAACATTCTGTGAAATCTAACACTATCTTGTCATAATATGGGCCACCTCACCCATACATTTGTTGTGTTCCCATGCGAGAAAAAATGTGAGCATTATGTGACTTATACTGAAAATTTAGTGCTATATACCACTGGATTCAAACCCAGGACTGTGTGTGGCAAAATGCATTACATACAAAGCATTTAACAGACTGAGCTATCAAGTCACTGCTGACTGCTAAGTGACTGATACTTCCCTTGAGATTACCTGGAAATATATATGAACTGAGCAATACAAGTTACAGGACATTCCTTTGGCATTCTAGTACTATTATAGTGTTGTTGTAGACTGCAGTGACAGTAGAACACACATGCATGGAATACAACCATATGCATACATTTTAGAATCAACAATGCTTGTGAACACATTTTATTGTTATTGGTTTGAAATATCTATGATGTCCACACACAATATCTGCCCATGGACTGGGCTATCTCACACATATACCTTTATTACCTGCTCTCTGAGCAAGAGAGAGCATTATGAGACTGATATTGGCCTGGAGACAGTCTTGGACACTACTATGGGTTGAGCAATACCATTTGCAGACCATTAGATTTGCTGGCTATAGCTATTAGAGTGTTACACTTGACTGCAGCAATGCATACAGCTCTACTGCAATGGTTTTAACAACATAATCCTGCTGAACAACATTTTACTTACTGTTATTGGTATTGCTAATCTTTATTGAAATGCAGTTTTTATTGCTCATTTATTGCACTACAGCTCTACAGCTCTAATTGCCCATTTATTGCACTACAGTTCTACATGCCCATTTATTGCACTACAGTTTTTCTTGTGTATACTTTATTGCAGTAAATGCTTTACGCTTTCTTGCTTATTGCACGACTGATGGCATACTAAACCTGTACTCACCATGCTCACAGTGCAATCTGGCCAGCTGTCTGGCATGGGTCTCGACATTGTGAGACTTCACAGCTGCAGCTGTTGGGAGAGAAGCACAACATTATACATACCTGTTTTGCAGACCTTCAGCTTGCATATTGGTTAGACAGAGGAAGACATACTTACATACTTGTGGAACATTCCCAGCTCGATCTTCCTGGACCCAGGTGTCCAGGGCTCTCCTCTTCCTCTTTTTCAGGTCATCAAAATGGTAATAACACTACTCACTTGTGCATGGGATACCAGTAACACTGGTGAGCTCCCTGGCCAAATGGTTCCAGGCCTCCGCCTTCAACTCAAAGCCTTGGAATCTGCCCTGCATCAGCCAGGGCTCATGATTTTTAATAAGGAGCCTGACCATGACCCTGGCCTCCTGAATGCCCCACCATTGCACCCGAAAATGCACACCTTCACCAACACTGCCAGCCATGACTGTTGCAGAATTCACACCTATTGGGCTTAATTTAGGCTGTTTTTCTGCTCTTACACATCATTCAGCAACATTAAAAAAGCAGTGCATCACTTAGCAGCTCACAAACCAGCTAAGTGAAGCCAAGCAGTGAGTAAACTCACAGACCCGAGGTTTTAAAGAGTCTTAGCACCACGTAAACATTGGTAGCCATTAGCATGTTTATGCACTGCTTACCATGAGTGAGCAGTGCTTAGCAGAGCTCAGCATTGCCAAAATTCACAACAATGTAATGAAATAAAAAAAAAAATAGTACATTAATTTGCAACCATATTCTGCCTGTTACAGACTCGAACCCAGGACCTACTACACATAAGACCATAACTCATGGAGCTAGTTGGATGTTATAAAAACTACTATACCTACACATATACTATTAGGATATCTGGTAGCATTGCTTAGCCACGGGTAGCCGCTACACCTCTCCCTACACTAATTCAATATCTATGTTCCTCGACACCCCCTCATTAGCGTGCCATCATTAATATGCATGGTACATTGCCGAAGGGAGACCATGGCTGTGTACACGGATACATTCCATGTAGGCTCTTCACTGTGCCTACATGGATTTTGTTAAATCCTGGGGGGTGTCTTGGTTAGCAATACATTTCAGTGATCATGAACTGGGACAAGGTTTTTTACCTATCAACCTGACTATGGGTGTATCAAGAAAAAATGTTAATAGGAGTCTCAGTTAATCTGAAGTACATGCATTCCTAATACTTTAATGCAGATTTATGCATTATGTGGCAAATTAAATTATAGGCTTCAATTGCTTGAGGAATAAAATATTCACTGTAACTTAAGATTACTTGTTTATATTTAAATATTATGAGCTGTAAGTGTTATTACCCTTAATACTATATGCATTATGCCATGTATAATCAACCATTTTTGCTTCAGGCTGATTGATTGGTGTTTCCTTTCTTTATAATACTGCAATAAAATGTTAATGATTCATAACTGAAATTAACATCTGAGTGAAGAAGCTGCATTTGCGAACTGGTAAACATTTTGAATATAAAATGACCAGTTCTAACTTCTTTTGTTCCTTTTTTGAAATTTTTGCAGCTTTTTCTTGCTTTCTCAGCAAGACGTGAACTCTTGGAATATTTTGAGTGCTCCTTCTATATATGCATTGTCACACTTCCCACAGCAAATGTAAATAGCATACCCTTAAAAATGTGAGTAATCTTAACATACACAACAAACTGTACAGAATTTTATGCAAAAAGTCAGTTATTTTTACAATTAATATTGTTTTTAAAGATGGCTCCATGAAAATTTTCTTAAGTTAAACACTCCTGACATGACATCATGAGAAAGTGAACCCACAATGCCTCACTACCTGCATTATTATATAAAGGTACCATTTTCCAAGGTAAGTACAGCAACAGATCAGACTGATATCCTTGTAATATAAGTTGTTAGCAATGCTTTGCAGGTAACACCCTACATTGAAATTGACATGTTATGATGTATTAGTGAAACCATAATGCCAATCCTTTAAAGAAGAATGCTGCATCTGATTGCCGAGAATCCTTTCCTAGGATATGTAAATCATTCGAAGTACCCAACTTGACATTGATTTGTAGGTGTGGTGATAGGAAAAAACTGAGCTGGCAATGAAAGTAAAAAATGTGTCGTAATCATTGTTTTATTTGTGAGTCACATGCAGTTTTAACATCAGGAGTATATCTAGAAATTAACTGCAAAACACAGATGCATGAGAAGTGAAATGATGCACTTTAAGGACCAAATCTGTGTGTGTGTGTGTGTGTGTGTGTGTGTGTGTGTGTGTGTGTGTGTGTGTGTGTGTGTGTGTGTGTGTGTATATATCTATATATATATATATATATATATATATATATATATATATATATATATAGGTTCATAGGTTCATAGGTTTTATACTACTAGCTCTCTGCCCTAAGGCGCATCCTATAAGGATCCTAGGCCTTAAATACTTGTCCTATATGGACAGGCTAAAAAAACTCCAACTATTCTCTGCTTCATATCGCCTACTTAGAGGTGATCTCTGCTTGACTTAGAAAGCCATGTCTGACCCAGCTCTGTTACAAATGCTACATCTAAAGAAATCCCAATCCCTCCACACTACATGCTCCAGAGACCTCAACCTCATTGTCACGATCAGCAGAACAAGCTGGAGGGACAGGTTCATAATGCAGAGATTGCCCATGCTATGGAATAGGCTTCCCATACATGTCAAGCAGAGCGCTTCACTGGCCCTCTTCATGAGAAATCTTGATGAGTGGACAGAAAATAGAAAATTCACCCTGGGAACCCTCCAGTGGCTTTACTTGATAGACCCTCTGGGAACTAAGGTCGGGTGGCACAATGCTAGGGTAATCCTATGAACTAGGCTTGTAAAAGGCTCCAGGGCCATTAGCCTAGTACACACCTATATAGTGAAAGGCATACACATGGTGCTGGAGATTGATAGGTATGAATTATGAATTAAGATGGTGCTGGGATTGAACAGGTAAACCTGTATAGTACTGCAGCACTACAATGCTAGAGAATTCCATGCTGAAACTTGCTAGTGGGTAGTGGTGGGGGGTCAGTACAATACAAACACTGCCAGCAGTTACCTAATGAAAGAATACAGAATTCATTGTTTTTATTTTGCAAAAGAGGAGGATATGGCTGTAACAGTAGAAATTCCAGTAATAAGTTTTATTTTCTAAAAATGTGTTTCAATTTGTAATCTACACAACATATTTTGTACCTCAGCTAAGCACAGCCGTCAATGATGTGAGTAATAAGTTAAAACCTGGTTTTTCTATGCAGTTTAAATTATTCATTCATTCCTATCTACTAATTGCCATTACTTCTGGAATCTGACCAAGTGAAAACCATAATCTGAAGAGAATGACCTTGTCCCTGTGTTTAAACTCCTTCTTTGTGTGTAATGTATTATCATGGAGCTTTTCTCCCCGGGCCTCCACTGAAAACGGGCTTTCGGGCCCAGTGGACTTCCCCAGTTATCAAACTGGAAATAAATAAATAAATAAAATGTTCCTCGCAGTAGAGGATGAAAACTTTCTCTGTTGTCATCAATTGGTAATTAGCAAACACCCTCTGTGGTGTGCCACAGAAGTAAGAGATTAATTAATAACTGATGGAAAAAGAATGGCACAAGCACAGAGCCTCTAGTGACCCAGTGAAAGGGCCTATTAGAAAAACTTCAGTATTAATTATTAATGAGTATACAAAGCATACCTGTCAGCATCTTAGTGTAAGAAATCTGGACAAAGCCTAAAATAATGGGGGGAGGGGGTAATGGCTCAAAAACAGGGACAGATTTTAAACACTGCTGTTATAAACTTAGAAAGTTGCTAGAATAACAGGATTTGTGTTAGAGTGCATTTTCTGCAGGATACAAAGTCTGAAACTCAAATGTATGACACCATTTAGTGACTTCAGAAAACCACACATTTTATGAGGGCCAGACCAAAAATATGAGGCAAAAATGTGGACAGTCTCCGAAAACCTGGACAGTTGTGTGGTATGTAACAAAGCGATGGATAACTCATAATTCATCAATACACTAAATGCACATTTTTGACAATGCATAGGAATGTTGAACTGAGAATAACTTATCCCTTAACTGTCAGTGGGATTTTCTGCTCACAAAATGGAAGAACCTCATTATTTTTAGGAGGCACACATCATCTACTCACAGTGTACCTTTGTCACACTTATCTACCACTGGCCATGATCACCTTATTTCTAAATAATCATAGGAGCTCAAATCCCTTAAAACTCTCTATCTAGCACTAGTAAAACTCTAAGGAAAAAAATATGTTATATTCAGCCTTGTGCAGCTATTGTCTACTTAACATTCCTGAAAACTGGCAACAATTCTATCTTGGTTTTCTTCAGTCACATCCCTTATTCTCAGGGTTGCCAGACACCCCTATTTGAGCAGCACTGTCCTGGGATCAGTAGCCTGATTTTGAGTCCCGCACTGCCAATTAAAATCCTGGTGAAACAGCCTCCGCTTTGTTTTTTTATTGGCCCGTATGCCGGTATACGGACAAATCACAAAACCGCAAAGTGGAACCACTTCTGAACAAAGACCTGTATAATATCTGTCTTTCTTACCAAAAGTACTATGAGATGCACCTGCATCTCAACTTAAATATCAGCTGATCAAATACTCTCTAATTTATGGAGAGCGACACTGATTCTAAAAATGGGCACCCCCCACCCAAAAAACATACACATTATTCAGAGTATTTGGTAATTTCATCAAATGGCTTAAAGATGATGCCTTCAAAAGGTTATTTTTTGAGTGAAAATATAATGAACAACATGAGGTAGTCCAGCTTCAGTGCAGTCTCTGCTAGGTGTCTGAAGGCCTCACCAGCCGAGAGATAGGTAATTATCATTTTCCCTCGGTGCATTATCAGGTTTAGTCTTACAGTCTTTTTTGTGCTGAATGTCTGTTACATTGTTATGCATAGTTCACTGTTGTTTTTCTTATTTATGAATTTAATCTATTTATCTTTTCTTTTTGGCATGATCAAAATGCATCAGAGCCCGTCTTCAGTTGAGACCCAGGGAGAAACACCTACAACTTAATTAGTGTTAACAAACTGAACAGAATTCATTATTTTTCAAGAAGTTGAAGGAAAGTTAGAGAAACAGAAATATTCAAGAAAAACAACATTTAGATTCATTGCAAGTAATTTCTTCAGGTGCATAAAGTACATCATATATATATATATATATATATATATATATATATATATATATATATATATATAGTAAAATCATTTACTTGACTGATTCTATATTGTATTAGAGTGACATTAACAGGGCTTGGCTTAGAGGGGGTAGGCAAATGAAGGTCTTAGTGAATAGTAGCAATATTATAAATATTTTATTGTGCAAGTATCACGTCTCAAGGTGTCATGTTGTGAGGACTAGACAAATGATAGCATGTCTTGTGTCTACTGTCTAGTAACACTTAAGATTCATCAAACAATTACTGCCCATCATATCATTGTTAAATGAGTTAGAGTTTCATAGGGTGTTTGGCTCTACAAGATTTAAGTTGTTAGCTTTAGACATCTGGCTCTGTATTTCCCACACCAGTCCATCTAAAAAGCTGAGAACTGATTAAGCTGTTTCATTTGCTGTGTATGCTGGTTTGTCATACATTTATTTTCCTGAAAATGAAATTTCATTGTCTACTGAAGGGGCATGCATGCACTATGCTTAATTTTTTGATTAAAACTAGGAGTATGACATGGACATATAGGTTTGTTTATGCAGAATGGAATGATAGGTAGTAAGGGTTACAAATCAAATACATTACATGTATCTGGGAAATGAAATCTGGTCTTCCTTTTCATTACATAAAAGACTGACCTTTCTAATGTGTTTCACATTGAGGCTAACATAATCATATAGCAGACCCACTTTCTTAAACAGTCAGAATCCTGAATCAACTAAATTTCAGTTGATGTGATTACCCTACATTTCCACCATCCAGAGTTAACTAGGCAAATTGGAACATTGTCAGGCCTTTCTTCCATTTTACACACACACACACACACACACACACACACACACACACACATGCAAACACATACAAACATATATGCATGCATCTACAGACCATTTGGACTTACCAGTCCACCTACTGCATGTCTGTGGGTTGTGGGAAAAATTGGAGTACACAGAAAAATCCAAAGAACAGAAGAGGAATGTGTCGAATGCCATAGAAGGCACCCCAGCCAGGAACCAAACCAGAGAACCTCTAGCTGTGAGGAGGTGGTGTACGAGTGCTATATTTCTACTTCACTCACTAAATTTTCTAGTGATTTCTTAAAAGTCGAGACAGACTTGCATTGTCTGAATGTGGTAGCTTTTTCCTTAATTTAGGCAAACAGTGTCACAAATGGGTCCTTTTTCCACATTATTTTTATCTAATATTATTAGGAAGTTACCTGACACAGTGCTACCCTTGTGGGATGCATGTTCCAGACAGGCTCCATAAATCATAGACTACTTATTTGACGTGTTTTGGACTAAGCACTGGTGATCAAACTGGCGACAGATAAAAGAGTAAGCCAAGTAGAGTCCATGTACTCCTATTTCTCTATAGGAAATTACATCCTATTTAATATAAGCACCAATAAAATCAACAGGCTTCTGGGATAAGTAAAAAAGAATTTTTATGGAAGCTCATGTGATTGTGCATACCCAGCCAGTCTTTCAATAATGTATTCATGACTGAATAAGAAAAAATCATGCACAATACAGTGTCTCAAAAAACTGGGTATAACACCACATAAGGTCCACCTCATCAGAATCCTACATGACAGTAGGTGCAACCAGAATTCCTATAATTAGTCTATGAAGCTTAAATTTGAATCACCACTGATTTCATCATGAGGACCCTGTAACATATCTGAAATTTTACAAGATGCTTCAGTAGATAAATAGAAAACATTCTTTTATTGCATAATAGTCCAAATCGATGTTGTGGAAAGTGGCACAAATATATTGCATATTTATCTTGATATTCCTTTTAGCATTTAGATCAGCTCTTTCAAATGTCTTCTAAATTATTGTGGATGTATTCTAATAAAAGCCATGAATGCCATTTATAAGTTAGGCTGTGTCTCTAACAACAGTGTTCATTTTGAGTATATAATCATTATTTTTTACAAAGTTTTCAATCTTCTTCCTAAGTGTTGAATCCTTTTCTTTTATAATTAGCATAAGACTATTATCAGACCATCTTCTCCCCTCACAACAATATTTCATATTTGCTTCAGTCTTGTAGTTATCTGTATATTTTCTTCCAAAGAGATGGTCATTCACATGTGTATACCTCTGAAGAGGTAACAAAAGATAGTAATGGCCAAACACTGATCCTAACCATACACCATTGTTCATGGTCCTTGTGTCTGAGAGTATTTCACCTAGTCTGACTTCCTATCTGTCCTAATTAGTAACAAATCCGGTATGTCTATACATGGAATGGTGCCCAAAGCCTTTGTTAAATTCAAATATGTTATGTGAGTTACTAGATCTTTATTTACATCAGCAATTAGTTTTTCAAGGAATGCTAAAAGGTTTAAACTACATGTCATAGATCTCACAAGCCTATATTAATCTTGGAGCAAGAAGTTTCCCAGCATATTTTATTAACAGACCCATAATCCCACTTTTTATTACTTTGGGAAGTTTGTATGTTATACTAATGAGTCACTAATACTCTGAATCTGAAATAACTAATTTTTGGGGGTCAAACTTACTATTCATTGAATACCTATTCGTTGACCTCTTTTTGCTGATGTCACAAAGCAGTGAATGGACTTTTAATCAAGGTTTTTTGAAAATGAATGGTAGGCCACCCTAGCGACTGGGAAAAAAAATCATAAAACTTAAAACCTATCCTGGTGGGGGGCTTTGCCCCCCCCACACCTCCTAATGAGGGGGGATATGCCACACTCCCCTAACTAAATATACCAACTCCAAGATTACACCACAGTGGGGAAAAGGGCAAATTGCAAATGGTGACCAACTGTTGGTTTGCCCTAGGAAAAATTTTGATTAAAAGTCCATTTGTTGATTTCTGATTTGGACAAAAAAGGGTCAAAAAATAGGTATTCGATGAATAATAAGTTCAACTAAGTGATATAGACCCAGTTTTTGTGTGTAGGACCTACTATCCCTTTATGTGACATTTCCAGTACATACTAAACTTACATTAATCTTTTCAAATATTGTAGAAAAATACAAGTCTTGATTTTGTGCAGGAGTGTCTCTAGAATATTGTTGGCTATATAGCTACAGCTCTTTATTTTTTATTTATTGTTTTGTTCTGTGATGTCTTCTGTGAAATAAGCTTTAACTTTATTTCTCTCACTTTGTTGCTTTCAAAAATTGTAAAATATTTGAGGGATTATATTGATTAAATGGTTGGGATTACAATCTGTTCCATTTTTATTTATTACTGCATCACATTTTTGATTTTACCCTGTACTTTTTCTGTGGCATTTGAAGAAACCTTAATTTTTCTGCTTGGGTTTGATTCATAATTTAAATTTGATGTCTAAGTAACACTATTTAATGTACTTTGTTTAATCTAATTTTCTAATTTCTTGAGCATTTTTCTTCATAGGCTGTTTTGCATTTCCTTTTTAATTTAAAGTTTGCTGGTTTTATGGTTCCAACAAAAGGATTGCCTGGAAATTCTTTGTATATTGGTGTCATGCTGGAAATAATGTGACTCTGCGTTAATTCACGATGAGGCTTCCATCATTGTCCTTCTTGCAGTTTTCTTACTTGTACTAAGTAACAGATCACAGTCTATTCATAATATTTCAAGAAACAAAATGGCACAAATGGTGTGATGGTGTGTGTGTGTATATGTGTGTGTGTGTGTATATATATAGTTGTATGTATATGTGTGTGTGTGTGTGTGAATATATATGAATGTGTGTGTATGTGTATATGTATATGTGTGTGTGTGTGTGTGTAAGTGTGTGTTTTCTGTATAATTTCAGTGCACCTCTACCCAGCATGTTTTAGGCAAAGCTTTAGGAAGGTCCTGTGCAACAGCAAGATCATCTTTCTTTCTTTCCCTTCATTCTGCCCTCTTGGTAAAGTAGCCCGGTATCATGTCTGTCCAGCAACTGTCCTCTTCCATTAATTCTTATAATTCAGTTTGGATAGGACCATAACTTCGAGATTTCTTTTCTATCTCTTTATGCTCAAATTTAAATTCTTCAAGCATGCAGTCTTCTTATCTTGGCTGCCCGAAATGGTTGGCTTTAAAATGTAATTATCATTTCATAGGTTCATAGGTAGGTACTAAGCTATCGGCCCGAGGGCCAGGGCAAGCCTAGCCAACAGTGTATTGGCTTTCACCACCCATGTATTTTTAAATTCCTGCCCCTCTATCAAGCAGTGCCCCAGACATAACCCCAGGGGTGAATTTCCTATCACCCATCCACTTATCAAGGATTTTCTTGAAGAGTGCTAATGATGAGCTCTGCTTGACGTGGATAGGAATCTTGTTCCAGAGCATCGGAAGTCTCTGGCACACAAATCTATCCCTCCAGCATGTCCTATTCATTGTTGTGGTGAGGTTTAGGTCCATAGAGTGTGTAGCTTGGGGAGATTGGGATTTCTTCAAGTGGAGCATGTCCAATAATTCCGGGTTTGACATAGCTTTATATGTCAGACAGAGGTCTCCTTGGAGTAAGCAGTATGTGACCGAGTAGAGTTTGAGTTTCTTGAGGCTAGCGATCCTCTTTGTGAGGTACTTCTGGGGCCTCTCAAGTTGTTGTAGGTGTCTTGTGGTACATCCTAAATGGGGTATTGTATTCAATGAGGGGTCTGATAAGTGATGAGTAGAGGGGAAAGGTGACTAAATTATTTCTAGATGCGAACCCTTTTGTGATTAAGTGGGCCACGTAGAAAGATTTTCTGACCACTGTGGCAATGTGGTTATCAAAGGAGAGGTTACTATCCACTTATAGGTTCATAGGTTCATACTAGGCTATCTGCCCTAGGGCATTTATAAGCCTAGCCAGAATGTGTTTGGCTTTCGCCACCCATTTTAAATTTATTTTGCTATGCCCTTTTTCGAGGTTAGTATACTGTGCCTCTGTCTAACAGTGACACAGAAGTGATACCCGGGGTAAACCTACGATCTCCCATCCACTCATCAAGATTCCTCTTGAAGAGAGTCAATGAGGGACTCTGCCTAACCTGGACTGGGATTTCATTCCAGAGTGAAGGGAGCCTCTGGGTTATGAATCTGTCCCTCCAGCATGTCCTATTTATTTCAGTGCTGAGGTTCAAGTCTCGAGCGTAGCTCGATGGGATTTGGATTTTCTGAGGTGCAGCATGTCCATTAATTCCGGGTTGGACATGGCTTTATACATCAGGCACAGATCGCCTCTGAACAGGCGGTATGCCACTGAGTAGAGCTGGAGTTTATAACCGGGAAGCATATGTCATCTGTTTGAGCCCTTTGATCCTCTTGGTGAGGTACTTTTGGGGTCTTTCCAGTTGCTGCAGGTGTCTGGTAAGGTACATCCAAAAAGGGGCATTGTACTCAATTATGGGCCTGATGAGGGATGAGTAAAGAGGCACGATGACCTCCCCTGATCTAGATGTGAATCCTTTCATGATTAGGTGGGCTATATAAAATGTTTTTCTAACCACTTTGGCCACGTGGTTGTCAAATGAGAGATTGCTATCAACTTGGGTCCCCAGGTCCCTAATTACTTCTTCTGTACTTAATGGATTACCACCTATGTGGTAATTTGTGGGCACTTTGTTTTTGCCAAAGGGGATGACTATACACTTTTTGGCATTTAGCTTGAGGCCATGGCTCTGGCACCAGTTGTCTGTTTCTATGAGGCCCTTTTGGAGGATGCTTGTGTCGGCTGGAGAGTCGATTATGGTGCCCAGTTTGCAGTAATCTGCGAACTTGGTCAGCCACAGTCCTTCCGTGTTGGCCTGTACCTCCGAGAAATATATACCGAACAAGAGAGGTCCCAGGACTGAGCCTTGTGGGACACCACTTGTAACTGGTTTGGAGTCTGACATGGCTCCAGCAATTCTAACCATGTGGGTTCTGTCCTTGAGCCAGTTTGCAATCCATCTAGTGACATAGGGGTTTATATTTAAGCTGGTGAGCTTATCTATAATGCCCGAGTGGGGTATTGTATCGAAGGCTTTAGCGAGGTCCAGGTAGGCTGTGTGGACCACCTTCCCCTCGTCAATCGCCTTGGTGACTGTTTCAAAGAAATCAACCAGGTTTAAAAGGCAGGATCTGCCCTTAACAAAGCCAAACTGGGTAGGATCCAGTGTCTGTAGGTCCCCAATATCTTTATTTATGAGGTCCATGATGATCCTTTCCATAGCTTTGCAGACTAAGCTAGTCAGGCTTATGGGAAAATAGTTTCCAGGATCTGTTGAGGCACCACCTTTATGGAGAGGGACCACTGTTGCTGTACGCCATTCTTTGGGCACATATCCTGTAGTAAGGCTGAGATTGAACAGTAGTTTTATGTTTGGGTTTAGCTCTTCTTGGAGTTCATGTAGGACGCAGCCCAGGACACCATCAGGTCCCATTGATGCTGTGTTTTTTGCTTTGGAGAGGGCGGCTCTTACCTGAGCATCTGAGATGTCAGGGGGGCAGCACTCTGCTGGGATAGATATTTGCCCTTTTGGTGGGGGGGAGAAGTTTGTGCTGAACCTGTCAGCTAGGATGTTGGCAATGTCTGTGGGTTCAGTGTATTTTTTGTCATTTTGGACTAATTCTGAGCATATATGGGAATTACCACCCAGGTTCCTAACATAACTAAAGAAAGCCTTGTGATTATCCTTAGTGTCCTGTGCAATTTTTCTCTCAAAGCTGGCTTTTGACAATTTTATGAGTGCCCATAGTTTTTTGCTAATACTGATCAGTGATGCCTTCCCTTTTTGGGATTTTGCTCTATCATTTAGTAGCTTCCTCCTTCTATTGTATAGTTTGTTTATGGCTGGGATCCACCAGACAGGACATCTGCCTTTGGAGGATTGGGTCTTGGTTTTATTCGGGATCGCATGATCCATGCATTCCTGAAGGTGTTCATAGAATGCGTTTATAAAGGATTCTGTGGTCTGGGCCGTATTTTCCATAGGCCCGGGGGCTTTGAAGGATTCCACCTCGGTTTTGAGGAGTGTGAAATTTGCTTTAGAGAAGTTTTTCACTGTGGTTTTCTGGGCAGGGGGTGGGGTTGGGATGTGAATATCCAGTGAGATTAGTTTATGGTCTGATCTTACCAGTGAGGGATACACTTCTGGTCTGGAGCATAGAGTCCCCATGTTGGTGATGATCAGGTCCAGTATGTTTTCCCCTCTTGTGGGAGTGGTAACAAGTTGTTCCATAGCATTTGAGTTTATAAATTCTAGGAACTTTTGGGATAGGGTGTTGGAGCTAGAGTAATGCTACCAGTCTATGTTTGGGTAGTTGAAGTCGCCTAATATAATGGTGTTTGGAGAGACCTTCATATTTTCCAGTGTTCTCAGGAAGGCCGAGTGGGGTTCCTGGGTTTGGGAGGGTGGTCTGTAGCAGGCTATAAACTGGAAGGCAGTTTTACCCACTGTTAGTTGCACATGGATAGTCTCTGATGCTTCGTGCTTTTCCACCAACCTGGAGGTGTGGGTATCTTTGATGAATATCGGTACTCCCCCTCCTTTTGTGGTTCGGTCCAAGTTTTGGGGCCGAAAAGCATGGTATGAGGTATAACCTGGTAGTGCTGGGGTGCTCTCGGGAGCCCTGAACCAGGTTTCTGTTACTGCACAGATATCGATGTTCTCCATGCTAAGGAGAGTTTCGAGTGTGCATCTTGAGGTTTAGACTTCTGGCATTGAGTAGCATTACTCTTAGTTTCTTATCCCTTGTGATACCTATGGAGGTGGGTTTGTCTTTTGAGCCTTGCCTAGAAAAGGCACTATAGGGGTAGCAAGAGCCTTTGCCAATATCCGAAAGCCCAGGGGTGACAGGTGCAAGCCGTCCCTAGCGAAGCATCGTGGCTTGTCGAGCATATCATCCCAAGCTGACAGGCATTGGATCCCCTTTGAATGACACCAGTACTTAAGCCAATTGTTGAAATTGATCATCTTGTCTTCATATTGTGGCATCATTCTTGGTGAGGGTAAGATGCTACTCAAGGTCAGGGTCATACCAGCCTGGGCTACATGCTCAGAGAGCTCCTTTATGTCTGTTTTCATGTAGTCCAGGGAGGTACGTCTCAGGTCATTCACACCAGCATGGACAATGACTGAGTCATATTTGTACTTGCCTTGGAGTGACCTGAGTGCTTGTGTTATGTGGCGGATCCTAGCGCCCGACAGGCTGCTCACCGTGACCCTCTCCTTGTTCAGCCTGGTGAGTGGGACGTCAGTGTGCCTGACGATAGAGTCACCTATTACAAGTGTATCAGGTGTGTTGTTTAGTCTTAAGGGCTGTGACTGTTCGGCACACTGGCTTTGTGAGATATGTGTTGCACGTGTTTTGTTTTGGGGTAGCGGTTGCTTGGGTGTCTGCTTTGGAGGTCTCTGCTGCTTAGGCAGATCTTTATTTAGAGCCTCCGAGTATGTTTTTGTGTGATTATGTGTTTGGTTTGCTGTCGTGGTAGGTCTATGTGAGACTGGAATTGTAGTGAGCGTGGTTTCCTTCTCCTCCTGACTGGTTATGCCAGTACTGAGTTGAGAGAGCTTAGCCTCCAGTTTGGCTATATGGTTGCATCTCTCACATGTGTTGGAATTTGTTGGGAGGAGGAGATGTTTGTCTGTGTACATGAGGCAGTTGTAACATTGCCTCAAGATTCCCAGATTCACCAGCTGGACCGGAGAGGAGATTGACAACTGACCTTTGGACATGCTAGAATAATATTGGGAATTCCTTAATAATTGAAAACAAGGGCCAGTGGAGAGTGAGGGTGTAGTGCTTTTAATTTTTAGTGCTGACTTATATAATTGCTTTAGTGAGCAAGTGCCAGGTAACTTAAGTGCAATGTGTTACAGGTAACTTAAATGCAAAAACGACAAACAGCAACTTTCTTTCAAGTGAAACAAGGAAATAAGTACAGTAAGCAATGCAGATATCACCAGTGATCCACAGAAGCGCTGAGAAGCCGTATTAGGTGGAATTAGCGTTCCAGGGAAATAACAAGCAAACAAACAACAAGCATATAAACAAAGCTAGATTCAGCAGGCCTGGATGTAGTCTATGCTACAGCAAACAAGGTGTACCAATTTCAGTAAGATACAGTTCAAATATTCAGGCACTATAAACCTTTAACCAGAAATTCCCAGCTCAGAAGGGCAGAGTCCAGCCTCTTCTCCCACAAGAGTGCAGACCACGAACCTTCTTAGTGTAAAATAACTGGCCTGAAGCCCAAGTGCTTAAACCAGAACTAACACTTTAAGAATAACAGACACTGGACTCTCAATCAGCAGTTCCCAACTTAGAAGGATGAAAGCTACCGGTCCTGCCACCACAGTGCATGCCACAAACCTTCCTAATGTAAAACAACTGGTCTGAAGCCCAAGTGCTTAATCCAAAAGACTTAAAATGATAGCTACACTTTAATCAAATTACTACCAAGCAGTAATAAATACAATTGAATACTTTAAAGAATGCCTGGATTAACAAACAAAGCTAGATCTAGCAGGCCCGAATCCAGTCTATGCCACAGCAAACAAGGCACACCAACTTCAGTAAGAAGCAGTTCAGATATGCATGCACTATAAGCCTTTAACCAGAAATTCCCAGCTCAGAAGGGCGGAGTCCAGCCTCTCCTCCCACAAGAGTGCAGACCACGAACCCTCTTAATGTAAAATAACTGGCCTGAAAGCCCAAGTGCTTAAACCAGAATTAATACACTTTTAGAATAACAGACACTGAGCCCTCAATCAGCAGTTCCCAACCTAGAAGGATGTAAGCTACCTGTTCTGCCACTACAGTGCAGACTACAAACCCTCTCAGTGCAAAACAACTGGTCCGAAGCCCAAGTGTTTAAACCAAAAGGCTTAGAATGAGTTACACCAAGCAGTAATAAATACAATTGAGTACTTTTAAGATGATGCAAAAGTAAAATAAAGTAGGTAGAAACATAAGCACAGTAAAAGCAGATGAAATTTTTTTTTTTTTTCTGAACAAGTGCTGAGATTAAAGAAACAGATTTGAGTGCTGAAACTAGAAAACTGGGGTCCTAAGGTCTCTTATCACACTTTCTGTGTTATGTGAAGTTCCCCCTATTTGGTAATTCATGGGTACCGTGTTTTTGCCAAAGGTGATAACAATGCACTTTTTGGCATTTAGTTTGAGGCCATGATTTTGACACCAGGTGTCAGTCTCAGTGAGCCCCTTTTGCAGGATATCTATGTTGGTGGGGGAATTGATAATGGCACCCAGTTTGCAGTCATCTGCGAACTTGGTTAGCCATAGACCCTTGGTGTTCGCTTGCACTAGATAGAAGTATATACAGAACAGGAGGGTTCCCAGGACTGAACCCTTGTCACTGGTTTGGAGTCGGATCTGGAGTCAGCAACTCTTACCGGGTGGGTTCTGTCCCTGAGCCAGTTGGTCACCCATCTCGTGATGTATGGGTTTATGTTAAGCTTGGTGAGTTTATCAATGGTTCCTGAATGAGGGATAGTGTCAAAGGCTTTAGCGAGGTCCAGGTAGGCTGTCTGGACCACCTTGCCCTTGTCTATGGCCTTTGTAAATGTTTCAAAGAAGTCTACCAGGATTAGGAGACATGACCTATCTTTTACAAATCCAAATTGGGTAGCATCCAGAGTTTGGAGGTTACCTATATCTTTGTTTATGCGTTCCATGATGATGATGATGATGATGATGGCCTTGCAGACCAGGCTTGTCAGGCTAATAGGTCTATAGTTTGCAGGGGTTTGTGGTGGTTCCTCCTTTGTGGAGTGGGATAACCATTGCTGTGGGCACATAGCCTGTGGTGAAGCTGTGGTTGAAGATGGATTTTAGGTGGGGGGGCTAGTTCATTTTGGAGTTTGTGTAAGATGCAGCCTGGGATGTTGTACGGTCCCATAGATGCTGTGTTTTTTGCTTTAGAAAGTGCCATTTTTACCTGTGTTTGTGATTACCGGGACTCTACAACCATCTGGTATAGTTATGAGGCCTTTAGGGGGTGACAGGTGAGTAAAGTTAGCACTGAACCTATCTGCCAGTATGTTGGCAATATCAGTTGGCTCTGTATATTTTGTGCTGTTCTGTTGTAGCTCAGTGCAGATTGGGGTGTTGCCATGGAGATTCTTGACATAGCTAAATAATGCCTTGTGGTTGTCTTTGGAATCCGTGGCAATTTTTCTTTCAAAATTAGCTTTGGAGGATTTTATGAGAGATCTTAGTTTCTTACTGAGGCTCGTCAGTGAGTTCCTCCATACCTGGGTTTTTACTCTCTTTTGCAGCAGTTTCTTCCTTCTGTTGTAGAGTTTGTTAATGGCAGGGGACCACCAGATCGGCTTCTTTTTTTTGGAGGATAGAGTCTTGGTTTTGTTGGAGATAGCACAATCCATGCACTCATGCAGGTGCTTGTATAGTGCATTTGTGTAGGATTCAGCAGTTGTGACTGTATTGACTGAGTTATCCATCTGCAGGGGTGTCAAAGTTGGTCATCCCAGTTTTGAGAAGCGTGAAGTTTGCTTTGGAAAACATTTTTATGATGGTCTCCTTGTGTGGGGGTGGAGTCAGGATGTGGCTATCTAGGGTGATTAGTTTATGGTCTGATCTAACCTGCGAGGAGTTGATCTCGGGAGTTGAGCACCGGTCACTCATGTTGGTAATGACCAGGTCCAGAATATTGTTGCCCCTGGTGGGAGCATTGACAAGTTGATCCAGGGTGTCAGAGTTTCTGAACTCGAGGAATCATTGAGCTAGGGAGTTAGTACAGGAGTAGTTTTCCCAGTTAATGTTTGGGTACTTGAAATCGCCATTATTATGGTGTTTGGTTGGACCCTGATTTTTTCCAATGTCTCAAGGAACAAGGAGTGAGCATCCTGGGTCAAGGTGGAGGATCTATAACAAGATACAATTTGGAATGCGTTTTTGCCCTGGGTTAGTTGCACTTGAATGATTTCAGAGGCATCTTATTTTGCAACTAGCCTGGAGGTGAGGATGTCCTTGATGAATATGGACACACCTCCGCCTTTAGTGTTTCAGTTTGTGTTTTGTGGCTGAAAAGTGTGGTATGAGTTATAGTCTGGTAGTGCTGTGGTTCTCTCGGGAGCCCTGAACCAGGTCTCAGTCACTGCACAGATATCGATGTTCTCCATTTTGAGGAGTACCTTGAGTGAGTGCATTTTGAGGTTTAGACTCCTAGCATTGAGTAACATTGCCCTCAGTTTTTTGTTTCCTGCAGTTCTTATGGTGGTGGGTTTGTTTTTTGAGCCTTGCCTAAAAAAGGCACTATAGGAGCGGCAATAGACTTGGCCAATATTCTGAATCCCAGGGGTGACAGGTGCAGGCCATCTCTGGTGAAGCATTGTGGCCTATTGAGCATGCCATCCCAGGCAGACAGATACTGCATCCCCTTTGAATGACACCAGAAGCTTAGCCAATTGTTGAAGTTGATCATCTTATCCTTGTACTGTGGTGTCATTTTTGGTGAAGGCAGGATGCTACTTAGGGCTAGGGCCATACCTGCCTGGGCTACAAGATCGGGGATCTCATCCATGTCTCTTTTCATGTAGTCCAAGGAGGTACATCTTAGGTCATTTACACCAACATGGACTATGACAGAGTCATATTTGTACTTGCCTTGTAGTGACCTGAGTGCATGCGTTATGTGGCAGATTCTGGCACCCGACAAGCAGCTGACAGTAATCTTCTCTTTGTCCAGCCTGGTGAGTAGGGCATCAGTGTGCCTGACTATAGAGTCACCTATCACAAGTGTGTTGGGTATGTTGTTTTGCCTTATGGGCTGTGGTTGTGCAGCACACCGAGTTTGTGGGCTATGTGTTGTTTGGGGTGTGTTGGTGGGAAGAGGTTGCTTGTGTGTCTGCTTTGGAGGTCTCTGTTGTCTAGACAGATTTAGATTTTTAATCAGAGCCTCCGTATATGTCTTGATGTTTCTATGTGTGGATTTTGGAGGTGTTGGTTTAGTTGGTCTATGAGTGGGGTGTTGCAAGTTATTACCTTCTCCTCTTGACTGTCTGTTCCAGTCTTGGTTGAAGAGAGCCTTGCCTCTAGATTGGCTGTAGAAGTGCATCTCTCACAAGTATTAGTGTTTGGTGGTAGGAGGAGAGGGTTGTCTGTGTACATGAGGCAGTTGTAGCATTACCTCAGGATGCCCAGGCTCATCAGGTAGGCTGGAGAGTACACTGGGAGCTGTCTCTTGGACATGCCTGAATAAGTAGGGAAGTATAAAGACTATTCCCCTCTGGCAGATGTGGGGGTTGAGTGCTTAGTGCTGCAGTAGATTTAGAACAAGTGCTGGGCTGAAAGGTGCTGGTCTGGGTGCTTTAGGCTGAAAGACTGACAAGTTCTAAGGGAAAAACTGAAGACCAGACCTTGTCGAGCCAGGAATGGTTAACCTCAGCTAACTGGTGCTGCGTGGTGTGCAAAAACATGCAAAAGCGGGATTTTATACCAGGAAGATAAAAGGGATAGGAATTAGTCCAAAATGGCCAATAAACTACAAATTCTAAGCTGAAAACCACTCCTCCAGGGACAGATAGGCTGCTCAAAGCTCCCCAATCTCACTGGTGAACAGAGAAACTTCCTTCTATCCAACTAAAGTATTGCCCAATACAGAAACTACAATACAGCCCTGAATTCAGCAAACTCTGAAAACTGGACTCTACTAGCTTCAGAAAGGTGGGAAACAAGTATAGGATTACTTTTTTTTTTTTTTTTTAGAAATTAAGGCAGTAAACACAAAATAAACACTTTAAGGCACAGAAAAACGGCTATCGCATTTGAGTGTGTAGCCTACAATAATTAAAACAGTTTAAATGCTTAAAAAATTAATTTAAAGTGCAAACAGTAAATAAGTACAATAAAACAGTTGCAAAAGGCTTTTTAGTATCAAATAAATGCTAGAAACCGAGCATTTAGACAGAATTAGCAATTTCTAACAAGAAACAGGCGAAATAAGTACTTAAATTAAACCAAAGTCTCTCCTTTCTCTTTCTGCTGCTGAGGGACTCTTCAGATCACCTGGGCTGGATCTTGCTGAGCAGTGGTCAGTGTATTCCTGTAACTTCCTCAGATTTCACCATGGTCAATCTGTTTTTTCATTTTCATGTTGCAGATTAATTTATTTTATTTTCTGTTCCTAACATAATGACTGATATAAATATACTGAACAGAACTGGTCTAACAGCCAGCCATTCTGGCCCCCTTCTCATAAACTTTCTGTAATTCAGCACCTTTGTGTTTATCACCTTATGCTTCCTTCTGTCAAGATAGTTTTTTATTAATCTCAGGATCTTTGGTGCTATCCTAACTCCCTTGGGTTTGGCTAATAATCTTTTATTTTATACTAAATCAAACATTTTGAAATATTACATGACATCAGTGGCTCCTCTTTAAGGCATTACTATGGTTACACAGGAGTACAACTTTTGAAGATAAATTAGGCTGACAAGACCTTGCAGCTCAAAATCTATACTGGTTTGGACCTTAAAGTCCTTTTTTCTTCGGGTATATCACTACTGAGACCCCCCCAAGACCTTTTACATGTGTGTTCCAAATGCTGCATGGTCACAATTTACTTGGGTGCTTCCACTGAGCTCCTTTTTATATCAGCAACACTGTTGTTCTCTACTGGATAGACATAAAACTAGTTTTGAGGAGGAGGAAAGAAAATGTATAACGGTATGCCAGAAGCCACACTAGGAAAATCTGACAGATTATTTAGAATCTATGGAAAATGTTCATCCATACCCAAATATTTTCTTCCTTGGTCTCCCTTAAGTAATTTCTCATGTCTTTCCCTGACAAGCTATCAGAGCACTAATCCATTCCATACCCTGTTCTTCATCCTGTCATGGCAGTCTTCATGGTCTCTCTTTTTGCAGTGGTAAGAAGACATTGCTTCAGACATGCACGTGTCCATCCTCATCGTAGTACTTATTCCCATCTTTTTAGCACCCAAGTTTTGTTCCAACTTTAATCCTAAATTAAACTTTAAATAAGGAAACCCTTATAGCTGTCCTTAGCCTACTTGTCTGCTCCTTTTCCATTCTTTCTTGGCCATACTTATTGCCCTGGTAGCCATCTTTCCTGAGCAACTAGTATTCCTTCCTGCCTGATACATTTTATATACCATCCCTTTTTCTTTAAAGTCCATCTGTAATGCCCCCATCCATTGCAGGCCGCTTCCTTTCTTCCTTTTTAAATCCTCCATTCACACCATTTCCAACACCTTTCTTTGGAGTTTATAATTGTTCCTACACCTCACGCATTGATTCCAGTCCTCTAAGCATCCTCTCTATACTCTCTTAAAATCGTTTCACAGTCGGGTTTTTTGTGACATTGTCTCCAAGTTTTATAATTATCTTCTACGGAAGATGCTATGCAGAAGCATTCTTTTTTGGTTTTTTTTTTAGTTTGCCTCTTTAACATGTTTACAAACCTGGTTAAGGCTTCTGTCATGTCTGTCTAATTCTTACAATGTACACTCCAGTAGATTCAGGTTACTTATAAGTACCACCTTCTTTTGCAGTGACCTTTGGCATATGCTATTTTTCCAGTCTTCTGTTATTGGTGTCTGCATCTGTGGACCTGGACAACAGTATTTCCCCTTATCCCAAACTACTGACTTTCATTTTTGTTGCACTTCCCCATTTTTTCCTGCAATGGGAAGCAGTCACTCCAAATTATATATGTCAGCAAAAGATAGGAACCATATCTTCCTACTCTTAAAGAAACATAATAGTCTTGGTGCATATTACAGCAAATTGTATGCTAGGGACTCCATATGTAATATAGCTAGGCATTACAAACAAGTGCAGACCTGGCAAGCTTAGCAACAATAGTCACATGTTACAAAGAGAGGTGATGGATAAACACAGCACACACAATACAGCAAAAAACAAAGTCTGCAGTGATTAACTCCTCCTTTGAACAGCAGACATTAGCAAAATGCCACATTAATATCCAGTGACTGAGCCAATCAGTAGCAGGCATGCACTCTCAATGTCTAGTACAACATTAAGCATGCTTTGATATAAATAAAAACTCGACAGTAAGTATGGTGACCAGCAGAAGTCATGGATACAATATGCAGGTTAATACTAAAGTGGCAAACTACGCAAGAACAGTCAAATTCTTTTAGTGTTAATGAATGTTAGAGGCAAAAGAAATGCTATAGTATATCAGACTTCTGCAGTGGGCAGCTACAGTAATGTGTGATTGGCTTTCTAAGCAGAAAACAATAGCAGAACAAGGAACAGTGATTAAAAGCAGCTGAAGCAAACTTACCCGCTCTACTGTTAGTGGAAAGCAAACTTACCCACTCTACTGTTATTGGAAAGCAAACTTACCCGCTCTACTGTTAGTGGAAAGCAAACTTACCCACTCTACTGTTAGTGGAAAGCAAACTTACCTACTCTACTGTTAGTGGAAAGCAAACTTACCCGCTCTACTGTTAGTGGAAAGCAAACTTACCCGCTCTACTGTTAGTGGAAAGCAAACTTACCCACTCTACTGTTAGTGGAAAGCAAACTTACCCGCTCTACTGTTAGTGGAAAGCAAACTTACCTGCTCTACTGTTAGTGGAAAGCAAACTTACCTGCTCTACTGTTAGTGGAAAGCAAGATCTTTCATTACATGGCAAATATCTAGAGCCAAGGTTTACACCTCCAGGTGGTTAGCCCTGCAGTAGTAGTTCTTCCGTACCACACCTTCACACCTATGGCCACTTTAGAGTGTCAGATCCACTTACTGCATGTCTTGGGAATGTGGAAGGAAACTGGAGGACCTGGAGGAAACCCACACAAATATAGGGAGTACATGCACACTTCACACAGAAGGCACTCCCGCTGAAAATTAAACAGGGGAACAACACTGTCCACTGCATTATTGTAAATATGGTTGTTAATATGTGGAAAACAGGCCAGAGCTGACCCAGGTTAATGAAATGCTGGAATGGTTTGAGACACACACATAGGCTATTCAATAGGCACTACTTAACTAGTACAACAGTTATCTGTCTCCAAAAATAATGCACATTTGCACTGTATGTAATATTAAAACGCACTGTATGATTCCGTGTGAAGACTACGGCCCATGACGATGGAAAATATGACTATTACAGGATACTTGTGACATGTGACAGTACTGGGCACAGCATCTGCTCAGTACCAGTGTACAAAACCACAAAAACATAGATGGATAGACTAAACTAGAATATCCCAACTGTGTAAATTAAAAAAAAAAAAAAATATATATATATATATATATATATATATATATATATATATATATGTATGTATGTATATTGATGTTCACATTAGTGAGACTGGATGATTGAAGCTCTGCTATCTCAATGGGCTGAACCATTGATATCCCACAACAATAAATCACAGCAGCAGGTGGTTTTTGCAAGATTGTAGTACAGTGGCGATTGGGATTTTGCACTTTTTCAACTATAGTACAGTCTCTCTGTGTGTCTCTCTCTGACTGTCTCTCTGTCTGTCTCTCTGTCTGTCTCTATGTCTGTCTCTATGTCTATGTCTATGTCTATCTATATCTCTATCTGTCTATCTATCTGTCTATCTGTGTATATGTCTATCTGTGTATCTGTCCATCTATCTGTGTATCTGTCTATCTGTCTATCTGTCTATCTGTCTGTCTATCTATCTATCTGTGTATCTGTCTATCTATCTTTCTGTCTATCTGTCTATCTATCTATCTATCTCTGGAAAATGATATGTTGTCGATGTGTGGACATCTGACGTTTCGGCCGGACAGTTTGGTGGAAGTTTGGTCTCCTGGTCTTGATGGTGTATATCAACTTTCTGGTAAGTGGACACTGCAATACATAAGTTTGGTGTGAGGGTACTGGGGGGACTTTCCATCTCCACTGAGAAAGTGCACAGCAGCTGCCTTCTGTGTTACGAAGTACGTCTGAACATTTCACATGCCTCAGTATCTCGGCAAGTGCTGCTCCTTATCCATGCTTCTGTAATACAGCATTGCTCACACTGCAGACTGAAGCTGGCAATCAGCATTATGGACTGATGTGGTGCCTGCCTGTGCATAACAGTCACAGTGTATCAAAGCACCACACGTCTCCTGATTCATAGGCTCACAAGTGATTACTAGGCTAATGACCACAGGGGCCTTTTTTAAGCCTGGTTATACTTCCCAAATGTATCTGACATGCTTTGATACTCTAGGCTTATTTTAAGAGGTAAATGTAAATTTGGTCATGGGTGGGCTGTCTTTGTCTACTGAAGACATAGGTGCCAGATCAGGGGTAAATTTCTGATTTTCGATCTGACATATGCCAACACTGCCCTTGTGCACTGTAGTGAGAGTTGTTATAACTGTATAAAGTGTCACTCTCCTTCTTTGGACACAATAGAAGAGTCTTTGTGGGTTCTGTTTAAGCAGCTTTATTTTATACAAACACATCATGATAGACATTTACTGACTGCAACTTAAGGAATCTATATACAAACTAACTACTGCAATCTACATGCTCACTCTCTGACTGCACTCTCAAAATGGTACTGAGAATAACACATCCTGGTATTTATATGTGCATGTTCAGTCCTTGACATGCTTCTTAAAGATACAGCACATGCACTCTGATCTACCCCCTCCCTCTTTGAGAAATAGATCATGCAACGTTATGAATCGATTTGGCATGCAGGTAATACAAGTAGGTCTTTGTCATGCAATTATACAAGACTAGGTACATATATACAGTTATGTCCATTCTGCTGCGTATTTCACACTGGGCCTGGAAATTCGACCATATCATGTGGCATAAAACTGGGAATTAGGTTTAGCAACTGGAGCTGTCTCTACAAAATGTTCAACCTTGGGACTATTTGGAACGTCCTCAGGAATGGAAGCAGAGGTTGAAACATACTCTGGGATGGGAACAAAGTCTAGTTCATTCTGAAATCTAGAGTCTGTATCAGAGGAAGAATGCTGTGATGATGATTCTGGTATAGGAAGAAGATGTCTGCGATTTGTTCTGTACTCCACGCCCTCAGATTCTACAAAGTAGAATCTCAGCTTGGTACATATACCTGTAACTTCACCAATCCAGTCGATCATTTGTATCCTCACTGTCTCTCCTTCCCTAAACAAATGAAGAAATCTGCTTGATTTATCATAACTGGACTTCTGGATAGAATGCTTGTTGAATAATTGAGCCTTGATGGTTCTGTTGTTCTTAGCTTTAGACCTCAATAAACTGGAACTAATAGCATAATTCAAGTTTTGCCTGGATAGAAGTCTTTGAGCAGCTGAGCCAAGTATATCATGGGGTATGTTTCTGAGATTAAGTAAATTCAAAAAGACATTGGCATTGTCATGCTTTGACTCTTCAAGTAATTGCTTTGCACTCTGCACTGCACATTCAGCTAGCCCATTTGACTATGGATATTCAGGACTGCTAGTAGCATGTACAAAGTCCCATTCTCTTGCAAATTTCTGAAATAAATTACTGGAAAATTGAGTGCCATTGTCAGAAATAACTTTGTGTGGACTACCATGGACTGAGAAATGATGTTTCAACCTAGTAATAACAGTAGTGGATGTTAAATTAGGTAGTAAGTCAATCTCAAACCAATTTGAATAAGAGTCTACCAATATTAAGTAGTGTTGATTGTCCCACTTGAAGATATCAGTGGTTACTGTTGTCCAAGGTAGTTCAGGAACTTGACTTAGCTGAAGTTGTTCTCTTTGCAAATGCGGTCTAGTACTATTGTATACTGAACAAGAAGAAAGTACTTTATCAAAGTCTTTCAGTAATGAAGGCCAGAATATTAATTCTCTTACCCTCTTAGTGAATGCAGAACCTGGGTGACCATGATGCAAAATCTGGATGTATTCTTGTTGTAAGGAAGCAGGAACAACAGTTTTAAGACCTTTGAAAATAATGCCATCTTCCACCGACATTTCATCTCTGTTAGGAAAATAGGTGTGCACTTCAGGTAGTACACTAGATTGCTTTGATGGCTATCCAGCATTAATGTAGTGACTGAGCTTTTGCAAAATCGAATCAGTCTTTGTATGATCTCTCAGCTCATCAAATCTAGTGGTAGAGAAATTATGCACTGCCATCACGTCAAAGTCAAAATTCTCTGCATCAAGTTATTCTGTCATAGTTCTGGGCAATCTGGATAAGGTATCATCCATATAAAGTATTTTGCCTTTTGTGTAGACCATTTTAAAGTTGTACTTTTGCAATTTGAGCATCATTTTTTGTAATCTCATTGGAGCTGAATGCATAGGCTTCTTCAGAATATTAACTAGAGGTTGACGGTCAGTTTCTATCTGAATAGCTCAACCATAGATATAATCATGAAACTTTGAACATGCAAATACTATTGCCAAAAGTTCTCTCAACTTGAGCATATTGCATTTCACTTTGAGTAAGTGTTCTAAATGCATAGGCTATCAGTCTACCCTTTTGAAGAATAACTCCACCAAGACCAAATTTGAAACATCACAGGAAAGAGTGACTGGTTTATTCACATCATAGTATCTTAATGTAGGTGGGGTGGCAATTTTCTCCTTAAGGTCTTCAAATGCCTTCTGGTGTTGTTCTATCCATGACCATGTAACATTTTTGTGCATAACCTCGCTTAAAGGTGCTGTCAACTCACTGAAGTCTGGATTAAACTTACCTAAATAGTTGACCATGCCTTGGAAATGCTGTAGAGCTTGAATATTAGCTGGTGCTGACATCTCAAGAATAGCTGCTTGCTTTTTCAGGACTGGTCTCAAGCCAGTACTGGTAAATAAATGACCTACACATGTAATTTTTGGTACTCTGAATTTGCACTTCAGAGGATTGAGCTTCAAGTTTACTTCATGTACTCTGTTTAGAACTCTCTTTAGGTGTCTGCCATGCTCTGTTTCACCATTGCCTCTAACCAATAAATCATCTACTATTATGGCACAAGGATTACCCGAACAAATTTGCTCCATTGCATGCTGGAAGACTTCACTTGCAGAATTTATTCCAAATGGCATCCTTAGGAATCTATCTGCCAAACCGAGTACCAAAAGTGGTTAGTAATGAAGATTTGAGATTAAGCATCACTTGCCAAAATGAACTTTTTGCATCCAAGATAGAAAAAACAGTGACATTTGGTATTAGAGCTGCGACCTCTTTGACTGTATGCATTGGATGATGTGGTCTCTTCAATGCTTTGTTCAGATCTCTTGGGTCAACACATATTCTGATTTTGTCTGAGCCTTTTTTGTGAGCTGTTACCATAGATGACATCCATTCAGTTGGTTCTGTAGCTGGACAAATTACACCTTGTTGTACCATTTTGTCCAACTGAGCCTTGCCTTCATTCTGCATAGCTTTTGGAACTCTTCTCGCTGGTCTGATTACTGGAGTGATCTCTGGGTCTAACTTCATGGAATACACAACTGGAAGTTTGCCCAACTCATCATCAAAAGCATCAGCATACTTTGAGAAAATGGCTTTAGAAAAATTGGAACTAGAATATACACTTATGTGATGAACTTCTTTGGTAAAAAAAAAAAAAAAAAGAGTCATTCTCAAACTGTCTTTGAGACCAAATAAAGACTGTACTGGTCTTCTGACTACATAGAATAGCAAGCTGTAACAGTTCTTAGCCAAATAACTTGAATGTATCACTGAGCCTTCAGTTTGAATCTCTTCACCTCCATAAGCAACAAGTGTCACATTATTGGCCACATTGAGTTGTTCGTTAGTTATCACCTTAGCAAATGTGTCTGCTGGGTTCTACTTCAAAACATCTAATTTTCAGAACATCGAAACTCAAAACACTGAGACCATAACACCAAAAACCCAAAACATTGAAAACTCACAACAGTGAAAACTCATAACACTGAAACTTTGCATCACAACATTGAAAACTACAAAGCACTTGTAAATAACATCCCCTCTACCTCTAACACCAGACTAACAAGCACACATCTTACTATGTTTCTGCAGGGGGGCAAGCCACCTGCACACCCCACACCCCCTGTAAATTAAATATACCAACTCCAACTACAGTGGAAAAAAGTTAATTTCCTAACCCCACTGTATCGCAATCACCATTGGGAATGCACACATAATGTCTAAATCACTTACCTGTATGGCCTAAAAACATACAGAATGGCAAAATAAACACTATATAAATAGTATAAATTCATACACTATATAAATATAAATAATAACTATATAAATAAAAACTACAATGTCCTAAAGTGATAAAACAAGATTAACAGATTATACTATAACATTTACATGTTTGATGATAAACTACTCAATGTTATACATTTTCAGTGTTATGAAATTCGATGTTATGAGTTTTCAGTGTTTTGGGTTTTGATGTTATGAGATTAGATAATTTGAAGGGGAACCGTCTACTTTAACCTCTGTGGATTTACCATTGATCCAGACTGTACAAAACACTTCGCTCTTTGCCAATAAATTAACTGCATCAACTTCACCAATCACTGATACACCATCTACATAAAAAAGTGGACTGCTGCAACCCTACTGGATCAGTTTGATTTTTTGTATGACCCTTCTTTATAACTGTGTGGGGTTTGCTTGATTTACAAAACTTTTGAACATGGTTCCATTTTTTACACTTGTGACATTGCTGACCAAATGATACGCATTTCTCTCTTGTAAACTCATGATTGGCACCACAGTTGGGACAGTTAACAATAAAGCTGGACTTGGGTTTTGCAAATTCACATTTGTACTGCACTGAGCATACTTCTTTAACTGAACTGGTCTAAGAACTTGCTGTAAAACTACTCAGGTTGTGGCTGCTATGTGCTTAGGCCTACTTCTGTTTGCCACATGTTGCATGCTAGCTACATGTGCTCTGGAGCCTACCAAAACCATGCTCTTGTCACTTGCAAGCATACTTGTGTGTTTTTCTGTAACTTCATGGATTTGGCAAATCTCTATGGCTTTACTCAATGTTAAATCACTATCACAAAGCAAAATCTTTCTCACAGCAGCACTATTAATACCACACACAAGCCTGTCTATTATTAACTCATTTTGTAATTCACCAAACTGACACATTTTAGCTTTATTTCTCAGGTCAGTTATATAAGCTGCAAAAGTTTCCCCTGGTTTCTGATCTCTCATGTAAAACAAATGCCGCTCTAATGTAATATTTGTCTGGGAGTTACACATTTCTGTTAATTTGCACTTCAAGCACTTGGGGTCTTCCCTTGATTCAGCCTGTACAACAATATGATTTTCACCTTCTTCATATACTGCTGGTGCATACACAAATGAATGCTCTCTTTCAATGGCCTCTGACCCAGATATGTTTAGCAAAATGAATGCCCTGGTGCATGCATCTTTGTCTGAATATGCTGCTTGTATAAATATATATTGTACTCTTGCTCAAATATTCTCTGCAATATTCTGATCAAATACAAGTGGGAAGGGCCTCTGAAATTCATCTGCCATATTAACACATACCAGTGAAGGGTTTTACAAATAAGCATGAACACATACACATGCACATATGCCAGAAATTTATGCCTGTATTTGTAACTTTGTCTAATAGTACAACAAGCCTCTGTATAGATGAACTTTGTGAAAGAAGTCTTTCAGGTACTGTAATACTCTTGAAATTACTGTACTGCAAGAAATTACCTCATCAGTTTAAGAAACATTTCAAATAATTGCATGATGTGAATGAACTGGGCAAGAGCTCAGAGTCAGTAACATTATGAAGTAATTGTTCTTTGCAAATAAACTGTACACAGCACACCGAAAGCTCCCCAGAATAGCAGTACCTTGCTTGGCAATTCTTTACAGTGTAAGAAACACTCTGTAATGGGAGCACTTTGCAAATAGACACACCCAGTACAAGAAACTTTTCAAAATGGCTGTACTTAGACTGTACTTCATGAAGTAGTTGCACTTTGCACACAAAAACTCTTTGAAGTACATGCACAGTAATAAGCACATGCTGTAAGCACTTTTATACACTTTGAGATACTTTGAATAACTCTAGTTATGCAATTGATATAATACAAAGTTGTAGTTATGCCAAAACACAGCACTTTGCCAAAATACATGCAGTCGCCTTGCTTTATTTACACTCAATGTGCCCTTTTTGCCCTTATTATATTTGTTTTGCTCATTTAATCTCTTTTCATGCCCATTGTACTTTCCTTGTGCTTGTTTTACTCTTAACATGCCCATTTTGCTTCAAATGCACTCATTTTGCTTTAAATGCACTCGTTTTGCTTTTCTGAAAATTATTTCATCAAATATCTTGGGCGGCCATGGTTGTGCATTGGTTAGCGTTGCAGCCTCACAACAAGAGGTTCTCCGGTTCAAACCTCGGCTGGGGTGCTATCTGTATGGAGTCTGCATGTCCTCCCTGTGGTCGCATGGGTTTCCTCCGGGTGCTCCGGTTTTATCCCAAAGACATTCTGTAGGTGGACTGGATACACTAAATTGGCCCTAGGCATGAGTACGTGCATGTTTGTGCCTTCTTTGGAAGGTTGAGCACTGGGCTGGCAACTCAACACCATAAAAACTCCACTGCCAATCATGAGCGGATGGTGATCTGCTGTGGCGACCCCTAACCGGGAAAAGCCAGAAGAAGAAGTTTCATCAAATATCTTAAACCTTTTACTTAGTTAATAAACCTTTTGTGCCTCCTGCTTGTTTAATAATGTGGTTTGTGCCCTTGTAATGCTCCATTTTATCTTTTTTATAAAATAAACAGTTTGTGCAAATTCTCATTACCTTCGATTCTTTTCTGGCTTTTTTCATGCTCATTTCTCTTAGTTTATCTTCACTGTCATCTCTGTACCTCATGGCTCCAAATATCATTCTCTGGAATCCAAGTTCTGACACCATGTCACTCTCCTACTTTGGACACAATAGAAGAGTCTTCATGGGTTTTGTTCAAGCAACTTTGTTATATACAAACACATCACAATAGAAGTTTACTGACTTTAACTTAAGTAACTTATATACAAACTAACTACTGCAATCATTCATGCTCACTCTCTGGCTGCACTCTCAAAATGGAACTGGGAATAGCACATGCCCAGTATTTATATGTGCACATTCAGTCCTTGATATGCTTCTTAAAGATACAGCACATGCACTCTGATCTACATAAGGTAATTGAACTTTTCCTTTATGGTATTACCTGCCATCTGACGAAATACTGTAGGTGCCACCAACATAACAATTATCATACCTCCTTACAATATACACATCTTGCACTGCATAGCAGCACTTGTCCCCGCCCACTACATTGTGATGTAACTTTACAAAAGTTGTGTTTTTGAAGTGAACTGTAAGTTTAGGGTGTCATTGCCTATCTGGTAGCAGCAAATGCTTCCTACTCAGTATTCATACTATATCTGTGCATTTTGCATGTTGTAGTATTAAGTAATAATCCAGAACTGGGTATGGGCATTTCAGGATTTACCCACAGTTGGAGTGGCTTGACCTTAAGGGTAAAGCCCGAGTGATTAAACAAAGCCAACCATAGGTAAATACTGATAAAACCACTGTCAGAGTGAGGGTATTCACTCTATATAAATTCACTATAGTACATTCTTCTTCTTCTTTTGACTTTTCCTGGTTAAGGTTCACCACAGCAGATCACCTGTCTGCTCATGATTGGCAGTAGAGTTTTTACAGTGTCGAGTTGCCAGGCCGGCACCCAACCTTCCACAGAAGGCACACACATGCATGCACTCACGCCTAGGTCCAATTTAGAATGTCCAATCTACCTACAGCATGTCTTTGGGATGTGGGAGGAAAGCGGAGCACCCAGAGGAAACCCACACAACCACAGGGAGGACATGCAGACTCCACACAAAAGGCACCCCAGCTGAGGATCGAACCGGAGAACCTCTTGCTGTGAGGCGACACTAACATCTGCATGACCGCGGCTGCCCTAAATTCACTATAGTACATTAAGGTAGAATAATAGGCCTGAAATTATAGTCAGATATCTATGCATTCAGTTTCAGAGAAATACAGAACGTTCCTTTCTCCAGAGAAATTTAGAATCTTACCAGCTAAGCATAAGAGGCACAGAAACAAGGTTTCAGGGAAAGCTACAGAATGTTCATTTCCCAAAGGAAAGGTACATAGCAATGGAATGCTAGACAAAGAGGCACATGCAATACAAGGCTTGGAAACCAAGGCAACCAGGAATAAAGAGGCGTGAAAAGCATTACAAGGTTTTAGTATTATTAGGAAATACTTCAGATACAGTCAGTGAAGTCAGTTAGTTTCGGATTGAATACAGAAATTATTATTGTTTATCAATACTTTTAATGAAGACAGTATTTGGATATTGTGAACATCTCATAAAGCCTTATTAACTGAACTACAGTGTTTGCAGAATTAATTTTGAAAAGTACAACAGACTTAGCCCATAAAGGAGAGACTGGCACCTGTTCAGCACAAGTTTGGGTAATTAACAGATAAAGACTTTCATTCCAGTTTCATTTTGGTTGTTTCCAATTAATTCCAATATACTACAGTCTTATCAATTCTTTCAATGGTGAGCCAACCGGAATGACATTTCTATTACAGCCTTTCTATGTCACTGTAGTACATTATGCATTTGCTTACAGACTTGCAAGAGTTTATTAGCAGCAAATGTTTATTTCATGCAGGAAAATGTAAATAAAGTCAGAGCAACAAACAGTGCTATCAGTTTATAATTGCTAAAGCTACAAATGTTATTTTAAGGACCTGATACTAAATACAATCAAGAAATTTAGCCACCCAGCCTTGCACAAGATATGTAAAAGGAAAGGTTTAAAAGGCCTAACTATAAAAAGGACACTTCAACATTAAATCAAGCCTTCCTTTACCTCATCAGTGACTGGGGCAATACAGAGTAAATCTGGCAAGAGCTGTGGTGCAGAAGTTGACTGTCTATGTGTTTCAGTTATTTCTTCAATATTTGTTTAAAGTTAATATGAGTTAAAGCAAGTATGTAAATGTTCTTAAGTTTTCAGACATTCATATACAGTATCTGTGTTCAGGTAACACTGTCAAAAAAGGTATTAAGTACGCAAATGTTCAGGTCTATATCAGAACACAGAAGAGGCATTTAATCAAACACCTCTTCAGCGACACATAAAGAGCGAACGCACTAAAGCACGACTGCTCAGCACACCGATTTCTTTCCCAGGGAAAGAAATTGGTAGCACAAACACACAAACAGACGCACTTTCAAACATAAAAATGTGGGGGGCTTTGCCCCCCACACCCCCAACATGGGAGGCTGTGCCCCCCCCAACTAAATATACCAACTCCGAGATCATACTATAGTGGGGAAAGAGGCAAACACATGGGATGACCAAGCATTTTCTTTCCCAGGGAAAGAAACTGCTGTTTTGAGCATTTTGCACTTTAGTACATTCACTCTTTATGTGTTGCTGAAGAGGTGTTCAATAAAACACCTCTTCGGTGTTCTGATATAGACCCCAAATGTTCTCATGTTTTCAGACAGTTATGTAATAGTACTAGTTTTCGGTTTATTTATTGTTTTATCTGTGTTCAGGTAACATTGTCAAAAATATATTAAGTATGTAAATATTCTCAAAAATTGTACAACAGTACTAGTTTTCAGTTTATCTATGTTCAGTCAATAATGACAAGAAAATGTACTAATAGTTTACTTTCCAGAATATAAGATTACCAGTTTGCAGTTACACTTTTATCTGTGTTTAGGTAACATTGGCAAAATACATTCCTTTAGTATTACTTTAGTTTCCAGATTATAGCATCTTCACACAGCTATTGTATTTTAGATGTCCAGTAATGTAAATTTCAGTCAAGATTCAGAATATGGCTTTCATACTCAGTTATGTATTCAGTATAGTACATTTCAGTCCATTTTCAGAATGTAACATTAATAATCAGTTACACAGTTCTGAATCACATTGTTTAGTCAGTTTTAAGGGTAAAGTGACAGAACTATTTATAACAGGCTTATTAAATCATATAGTTCTTTTACATCATTCACATTATTGTCATTAGTTTTAAGGGTAAAGTAACAGAATTACGTTATTCAGTCATTAGTTATAAGGGTAAAGTGACAGAATCACTTGTACAGTCAAGAGTTAAGATTAAAATACAGAATTATTTGTAACAAGCTTACAAGTTATCTAAATACTAGGTAGCAAATCAATATACTCAGGGTATAACAGGGCAGGCATAATTTTTTAATTAATTTACAGATTACAGTGCTCTTTACTATACATTAATCAGAAAGTTAAAAGGACACTGACAGAGTATACAAAGGTATAGATCTGAAATATAGAAAGCATAGGTTTTAGTAAACTATTATAATTCATGAATATTTATAGGATATTCCAGACACAAATTTAGAAGGCAGTCATCTATTACAGCACATAGAAGTTAAATAAGGTAAACGGCATTATTAACAAATCTAGATGAGAATTTACAGACACAAGTTAATACAGTATATGATAATTATGCTTCAAGACCATTTATAAAGTTATCATTTAGTGCCGGTTTCAATTAGTCTTTAGAAAATAGCCATCATAGGTTCATAGGTAAATACTAAGCTACTGGCCCTAGGGCCTATATAAGCCTAGCCAAAAAGGTACCCTGGCTTTCACCACCCAAGAAAATTATTTTCCTGTGCCTCTGTCGAGCAGAGCCACAGAAGTGATCCCCCAGGGTGAATTTCCTATTTCCCATCCAATCAAGATTTTTGTTGAAAAGTGCAAATGAGGAGCTTTGTTTGATATAGATAGGTACTTTGTTCCAGAGTATGGGAAGTCTCTGGGACAGGAATCTATCCCTCCAGCTTGTCCTGTTTATTGTGG
This sequence comes from Protopterus annectens, assembly GCF_019279795.1. Classification (NCBI taxonomy): domain Eukaryota; kingdom Metazoa; phylum Chordata; order Ceratodontiformes; family Protopteridae; genus Protopterus; species Protopterus annectens. The sequence continues at coordinate 694,457,175 of NC_056751.1, read as the reverse complement.
TGACAAGGTTTAGGTCCCCAGAGCTTGTAGCTCAGAGGGATTGGGATTTCTTTAAGTGGAGCATGCCCAATAGCTCTGGGTTTGACATAGCTTTGTATGTTAGGCAGAGATCGCCTCTGATTAGGCGATATTCAAAGTAAAGCTGGAGTTTTTTGAGATGGTCTGTGTAGGGCAACTCTTTGAGGCTGGTAATCCTCTTTGTGAGGTATTTCTGTGGCCTTTCCAGTTGTTGTACATGTCTTGTGAGGTGCATACCAAAAGGGGCATTGTACTCTATAATGGGTCTAATGAGTGAGTAGAGGGGAACAATTACCTCTTTTTTCCTGGATGAGAAGCCTTTTGTGATGAGGTGTGTCACATAGAAGGATTTCCTTACTACTGTGATGATATGATTATCAAAGGAGAGCCTACTGTCCACCTGTGTCCCGAGGTCTCTTATCACACTTTCAGTGTTAAGTAGACTATCACCTATGTGGTAGTTCATGGGCACAGAGTTTCTACCAAAAGGGATGACAATGCACTTTTTGGCATTGAGCTTGAGGCCATGGCATTGACATCAGGCATCTGTCTTAGTGAGGCCCTTTTGTAGGATGTCCACATCATTAGGGGTTTCAATTAGGACTCCTAGTTTTCAGTCATCTGTGAACTTCATTAGCCAAAGACCTTCTGTGTTAGCCTGTACTTCAGAGAAGTAGATACCAAACAGGAGAGAACCCAGGAATGAACCCTGTGGTACTCCACTTGTCACTGGTCTGAAGTCGGATTTGGAGTCTGCTACTTTCACAGTGTGGGTTCTGTCAGTAAACCAGTTGGCAACCCATCTTGTGACATAGGGATTTATACCTAGTTTAGTGAGTTTATCTATAATTCCAGAGTGGGGGATGGTGTTGAAAGCCTTGGCGAGATCTAGATAGGCTGTGCGAACCACCTTACCATCATCTACGGCTTTGGTGACTGCTTCAAAGAATTCTATCAGGTTTAGTAGACATGATCTGCCTTTTACAAACCCAAACAGGGTGAGGTCCAGAGTTTGGAGATTACCAATGTCTTTGTTTATACGTTCCATGGCCTTGCAGATCCCCCTTTGTGGAATGGGATAACCATTGCTGTGTGCCATTCAGTGGGCACAAAGCCTGGGGTGAGGCTATGATTGAACATGGTACTTCATGTAGAACACAGCCTGGGATGTTGTCATGTCCCATGGATGCTGTGTTCTTGGCTTTGGAGAGTGTGTTTTTTACCTATGCAGTCATAATTACATGAACTTTGCATTCTTACGGTATAGAGATGGGCCCTTTAGGGGGTGAGAGGGGGGGTAAAGTTATCACTGAACCTATTTGCCAGGATGTTGGCAATATCAGTTGGTTCTGTATATTTAGTGCCATTGTGCTGTACCTCAGAGCAGATCTGAATGTTGCCATTGAGATTCTTAACAGTTATAGAATGCTTTGTGATTGTCTTTAGAAACAGTGTCCATTTTGTTTTCGTAACTAGCTTTGGAGGATTTTATGAGGGATCTTAGCTTCTTACTGATGCTGACCATGGAGTTCCTCCAATCATGGGATTTTAGTTTTTACAGCAGTTTCTTTCTTCTGTTGTAGAGTTTGTTTATGGCAGGGGACCGCCAGATTGGCTTCCTTTTTTGGAGGATAGCATCTTGGTTCTGTTAAAGATAGCACTCGTGTAAGTGCTTATAAAGTGCATTTGTGTGGGATTCAGCAGTCGTACCTCTATTGCCTGTCTGCATGGGTTTCGTGAAGTTTGCCACTTCTGTCTTAAGAAGCGTGAAGTTGGCTTTGGAGAAATCATGCTTGATGGCTATGTACAATAAAAAAAATGGACTAAACAGTACAATGTTTGAAGATTAATCAGTGGACAAGAGGAGTTTAATTTGCTATAAGAGAGAGACAGTTTGGTACAATAAGGCACCAGTTCATAAAGTAAAAATACATAGGCAATAAGACAGTGTAATTTTATTATTAACAGGATACAGTAATAGGGAAGAAAAATACAGGGTTAGCATTTCGTACCCTGTCTAAATTAACTGAAGACTCACAGATTTTCAGAATAATGTGCAGGTTTTGGATATATCACACATATGTCACAAGTTAGACTTAAAGACTACGGATCTATGTAATATGGAAATTGAATCAAAGTTAACAGACTTCAATCCAAACAGAAGTGACACCTAGTGGTCAAAATTAAAATTGCAAATGTATTCACCAGATAAAGAAAAACAATTGTGCAACTGTAATCAAATCATAAAGTTATGAGAGTTCAATACAAACAGGCCACAAATGCTCAAGTGACGCTTAGTGGTCAAAATTAAAATTGCAAGTTTATTACATATCTGCAGAGTATTAGTAAGGTGACAAAGCCTGCATTTTCAAACCAGATTACAGTAGTAAGCAATACAGATATAAAGTAACTACAAAAGGTGGTCCCTGTGAACTATCGTAGAGACCTCAGTGGGAACTGTTAGTGAGGGTATTTTTAGTAAATTCACTATAGTACATTAAGTTAGAATAATAGGCCTGAAAATATAGAGCAAGACATGTATGCATTCAGTTTCAGAGAAATACAGACTGTTCCTTTCTCAAGCGAAAGATACAATCTTGCTGGCTAAGCATAAGATGTACAAAAATAAGGTTCTGGGGGAAAGCTACAGAATGTTTCTTTCTCAAGAGAAATATGTACATTCTCAACGGAAAAAACTTCAAAGACCAATACACGTAAGGTTCAGTTAAGGCACATTTAATAACTTGCTGCAAGGAGACAAAAACATGCAAATACAGGATTTTGCCTAACTACTAACAGGAAGTATACTATTCTTATACTATTCTACAAGACATGGCCTTCTATGGCTGACGTAATTAAACACAACCTTCAGTATTGTTTTACAGCAGATGTTATTCAGATTTTCTGCTGACATGACTGGATTTATGAAAAACATTTTGAGAAAAACAACCTGGCCTTGGTGGGCCCTAGCCCATTACAAGCTTCTATCGTGTAGTTCTAATACATGTGTTACATTTCAGGGTACTTCTCTAACTTAGGCACAAGCAAATGCTGATTGCAGTTTGTATTTTCAAGCAGTCTTTGTTCTAATTATCTATGGCTTCTGCAGCTGTGTATTTTCTCACAGCACAAGCGGAACTCCTTGTCTAAGTCTCATAACATTAATACAAGTGATATTGTTCTATTCATTATTTTTCTGACACAAGCAGAAATGATCTACTTTCCTGTAAATTTCCAAAGCATAAGCATAGAGTATAGCTCCACATATTTCATGACAATACAAGGTTAGAAAGCTTCTGCAATTCATACAGGTTTATGCAGTGTGAAATAGAATAAATGTGTTAACCCTTTTCAAGCCTTAAATGCACTAAGCATATTACTAATACATACACTAATACATACACTAATACATATTTTTCTGATATTTTCCCCCTTTTAATACTTTTATTCTACTTTCAAAATAAGCATAAACAGTTTTTTCTTCTCCCAACCTCTTCCCACTTAGGATTTGCAGTTAAGAGAGTCATTCAGTTTAAACTTATGAAAGCATTTTCAATCTTAACAGTTCTTCAAACTCAGAACTTTGATATAAGGTTTCAGAAACTGACATGTCTATAAAGTCTTTAATCAGTCTTTTCATGCAGGGGATGCCACAGCAAACACATACTCCCAGTAGGAGCATTCCTACACAAATGGCAATCAGGATGTTCATTAGGATAGTACCCCACCCCCCAAACCATTTCTGGAAAAAGTCCGTCAGTGGGTTTTGGTCCTGGTTTGGTCATGGCCGACACTTGCTGAATTACCTCAAGGTGATTGTCTATCTCGTGTTTATGGTCAGGAATATACGAACAGCACTCCTCCTGGATTAAAGCGCAAGTACCGCCTCTCGCTGCTAGGATGAAGTCGAGAGCCATGCGGTTTTGAAGCACTACAGTTCTCATGGCATTCAGTTCATCAGTCACCAATTTGAGAGCGGAAAAAGTTGCATTGCTCATTACTTCGAGAAGTTTTTACAGTTTTTTCAGCTCCCAGATTGATTTCACTGCTCCATATGCTGGTAATATGCCTGCCCATGATATAACAGTATCACTCAAGTCCATGTGTGTTAGTCCATTGCTTATAGAATGATGGTTTTTCCAACGTGCATCGATTTGCCCCACTGGATTTACAGGTTTCTTGATGACTTCTCGGACATTCCGAATTTTTCCTCGAGGCAAAACTGCAGTGTGTCGTATGGCCAGAACTAGGTAACCCAAAAAACAACTGCTGGACCAATTCTCAGGTAACCACTTGTATTCCTTTCTGCCACATACAAAATAACAGTTCTCTACTTTAGTAGTAACTTTGCTATGAATATACACTTGCCCTGCATGAAACATTTTTCTATCAATTATAGACAGTTGTTTATAAAGAACAGAATTATGTTTTACTTCATTAATTGTTTTGTGCATCAATTCAAGAAATGAATCATAGTTTGTATTACAATAAGAACCTGCATTGTTAGCTTTAGTGTAACATTTATAAGGAACAGTCACATTGCAATTGCTCCAACCCACCTGAACAGTATAATTTTTATAAAAACACCGTTCCCTTTTGTGGAACAGACAAGTGCAATGCTATTTTATCTTGTGATGTAATGGTTGAGGCATCATAAATCAAGTTTTCCCAGGTCTCGTTGACCCCTAGGGGGACTGTAGTCATTAATAACCCCCCTTATGCTGTCAGCAAAGCTGTGCAAATCCAGCAATTCAAAACATTGAAAGTCTCAGCATACACATATTTAATTGCCTGGTAAGTGTTGAAGTTTGGATGCCAGTCTATGAGTAATGCTTCACATTTATTCAGTTCAGTTTGTGTGGCTGGAAAAAGGATTGGTCACAACAAAAAGATTATTGTTACTAGTACAGTTAACAGGGTGATTATGCAATACTTCTGAGGAAATGGTTGTTCTACATTCCTGTTTTTTCTGGATTCTATCATTTTTGCTCTTGACATGTGACAAGATTTTTGTCCAATTCAAAGTTCTTAACTAGTTTGCAGTGTGTCAGGTGGATCCACGAGGCACACTCTGTGATCTTGACTGCAGTGGGTGTTGACAGAAGTACTTGATATGGACCTTCCCACTTTGGTGACGTCCAATTCTTCTTCTTTATTGTCTTCACCCAGATCCAGGTACCTGGAACCACTGCCACTTCTGATGGTCTGGTTTGTTCTTTATCTGAAACAGAATTTGACTGCAACAGATGTTTAGAATTCAACAAATTTCTCATATATTGTGCTAGTGTGCAGTCGGCTTCCTGGTCTGTGGGCATGAGAGGTTTCCACTGAGGTATATAATAAGCCCTTCCAAATAGTTTTTCAAAAGGAGTCAATCCTTTTGCATTTGGAACAGTTCTCATGCTCAACAGTGCCAGGGGCAGACAGTACACCCAATTTTTCTGTGTTTCTTCTATTAACTTCCTTAGCTTACTCTTTAAAATCCCATTATGCCTCTCTACTAACACTGCAGATTGCCGATGATATGCACAATGATTTTTTAAAGAAATACCAAAATGTTTACTTAACTGTTGTATGATTTGGTTCACAAAGTGTGTACCATTGTCACTGTAGATCCTTTCTGGAATGCCAAATCTAGGGATGATTTCTTTAACGAGAATTTTTGCTACGGTAGCTGCATCTGGATTTAGTCAGAAAGGCTTCCACCCATCTGGAAAACATATCTACAATGACAAGACAATATTTCTTATTTTCACATTTGTTCAATTCTATGAAATCCATACAGATAGTATGAAATGGATACAGTGGTGTAGGGAAACTCCCTTGTTTGGGCTTTAATGCCCCTTGTGCATGATGTTTGTTACAAACGTGGCACATTAAACAACATTTTTTAGAGTAGTTTAAGAATCCATATGTTGTGAACACTCGGTTTACCAGCTGTACCATCCCCCCTGTTGAGACATGGCATTGCCCATGGCTCAACAAAGCTGCATATCTAAACAAATTAGATGGTAATATTGGTTTCCCTTCTTTAGAGATGTACAGCCCCTTTTCGAGAATTGCTCCTCGTTTTACCCATCTTTGTTTTTCAACTTGCATAGTAAGTGTCTGCATTGTCTTTAACATTTCTAAGTCTAAAATCTCAGAGGGTTGTAATTCCTCATTCAAAAATACTTCTGAAGCTGTCTGTTTTGCAGCTGTATCAGCTCTCGCATTACCTTTTGAAATCCTATCCTGTTGCTTGGTATAAGCTGTGCATTTACAAATAAGCTACTTTCTGAGGTAACTGAATAGATTCTAAAAGATCTAAAATAAACTGTGCATGATTGATTGGTTTGCCAGTAGATGTTATCATTCCTTGATTTTTCCACTGTTGCACAAAAACATGTACAGTAGAAAAAGCATACTGGCTGTCAGTAAAAATGTTCACACATTTACCCTTTGCTAAGGAACATGCTCGTGTCAAGGCAATCAATTCTGCTGCCTGTGCAGATAAATTGTGTGGTAAGGGTTTCGCTTCTATAATCTCAGTATCAGAAACTACTGCATATCCTACTAGGTTCTGTCCTGCAGGACCCCTTTTGCACGAGCCATCCACGTAGTATGTCACCTCGGCATCATTCAAGGGGACATCCGTAAGATCTTTTCTAGGCAGTGTCTTTTGCTCAATCACCTGCAGGCAGCTGTGCAGTGTGCCATCTGCAGGGGTTGGGAGCAAGGCAGAAGGGTTCAAAGTTGTGCATTGTTCAATTGTCATATGAGGTTGGCTCAACAATAGTCATACAGGAAAGATGCCTAGCAGGGGAAAGATATGCTACCTTCTCTTGCAGTAAAATAATTGTGACTGCATGAGGCACTCTCAATGTGAGAGGGTGGAACAAAACTACTGAGGCCGAAGCCTGTACTGCCATTGCAGCTGCAACTACTGCTTGTACACAGTGGGGTAAAGACAGTGCCACTGGGTCTAGTTGTGATGAATAATAAGCAATAGGGCATTGCTTGTCCCCATGCTGCTGTGTTAACACTGATGTCATATAACCTTGCTTACAATCTACAGTTTGGAAAAAACGTTTATGATAGTTTGGTAAGCCCAAAACTAATGAGGACACTAACTGTTTCAGTTTGCAGAAAGCAGATTCTGCTTCTGGTGTCCATTGTAACAAATCCTGTGCTGCCATATGTTTTTTATATATCAGGTTAGTCAGCGGTGCAGATTCCAAGGCGTAGTTTGGAATCTAGCTCTGGCAAAAATTAGTTGTTCCCAGGAAGGACATAATTTCCTTCTTGGTAGTGGGTTTTGGTGCTTGTAAAATCGCTACTTTTCTGTCCTCATCTAATGTCCTACCCTCTTTGGATATTACATATCCTAGGTATTTAACTTGTTTTTTCCAAAGCTGCAATTTATTTTTGTTTACTTTATGTCCTTCAGTGGCTAAAAATTGTAATTGCGCTATGGTATCTTCTTTGCAATCTTGCTGGGTGGGGGCCGCCAGCAGGATATCATCAACATAAAGTAAAATCTGACTACCTCTTGGTGGGGTAAATCCCGCCAAGTTGCTTGCCATTTCTTGTGAGAATATCATCGGACTTTCACAGTATCCCTGTGGTAGTCACGTATATGTATACCTTTTCCCCTGAAATGTGAATGCAAACCAATATTGGCTGTCAGGGTGTATCGGTATCGAAAAGAATGCATTGCTGATATCTACCACAGAAAAATATTTCTGTTGAGGTTTTAAATCATTCAACAGGGTCTGTGGGTCTGGCACCGTAGGTGCCCTTGTTATTACTGCATCATTTACAGCTTGTAAATCTTGGACCATACGCCACTCTCCATTCGCTTTCTTAACAGGAAATAAGGGTGTGTTACATGGTGAATCAGGAGATTCCACCAGCACCCCTTACTTAAGTAAAGCTGCTATAATAGGTTTGATTCCTACCTCTGCATCTTTTATTAAGGGATACTGTCTTTTCTGTGGTCTAAATGCTGACTTTGGTGTGATAGTAACTGGTCCCACTGTACAAATAAGTCCTACATCTGACTTTCCTGTTGACCAAAGAGTTTCTGGTATATTCTGTAAGGCATTCTCTTCCTCCTTTAATAGGAGTGCTAATCAGATGTCCTTGCTAGACTGCAAGTGCACGGCTGGGTGGGTCTGAGTTATCCAATTCAACTTCTGCCTTTGTATTCCTTGTTCTGACAGTTCTAACTCCATCTTGTGACTTTCTCCTAGGTTTATCCATTTTACATTCTTGCCCTTAGTTAAGCTAACATGTGGTAATTGATTAGATTTATAGAGTGCAAAGAACTCCTGGGGCAATGAACAGCTGGCTACACTGTTCCCTTTCATATCCCAGTACAGATTACGCAATATCAATCTGTTTGCATGATTTCTAAACAATTCTTGCTCATATTCCTTATCAGGTCCTGGTGTATTACAATAATACAGAGTACAGTGCAACAAATGTTGTTTGTCAATGTCAAGGGAGGGGAACTTGCTGATGGCTATGTTCATCAACTCTTTGGTCACTGTCCCTGGACCAGTCGTAACCAAGTCCTGGCTGTACCAATAAAACATTTCACCCTCCGATTGCACTGCAAAGGTATTAATTTGTCGCTGTGCTTCCATACTCTGCATAGTCGGAACTACTGCTATACCAAATAGCTGCATAAGGTCTCTGCCCAAGACGTTTACTGGGCATTTTGCAGAAACAACAATTTTACTTTTCTGGGTCAATCCTGAAACAGGATAAGTTATTGCAATATTATGGGAGAGGGGATCCCGATACAGCTGTCCATTAGCTGCTTTCACTAGTATGTAATCAGGTGACTCTGAATTCTCTGGCAGTTTAGAGGGATGTGTCAGGGTCCGTGATGTCCCTGAGTCACACAAGAATTTGACTTCCCTCCCTTCTACCAGGAGTGTAACTTCTGGTTTCGTGTCTGCTAAATAGAGCCCTAAGCTCAATAAAGCTAAATCCAATATTTCATTTTCTTCATTATCCATAACTTCCTGCACTTCCTCTATTTCTTCTGTCACATCCTCTACTCCCTCTATCACATTTTCATTTGTCATTTCTCTACTATCCCCTTCTAATCATGTAGTCAAGTCCTCACCCTCCTTGTCTTCTGTGGTTGCCTTCTTGTTTTTCTTGCAATCCCTTGCCAAGTGTCCCTTTTTACCGCATTTGAAACATTCACCACTTTTCTTTTGCCCTTCAAAGTCCTCTGATTGCTGATCAGATTGTTTCCCTGGGCATTTCTCTTGCCCTTTTTCCCGGACTGTACTACATAAACTTCTGCTCCATCTTCTACAGAAAATACTTGGACTTTCTTTTTCTTTTTGCTATTAAAATGCCTTTCGGCATGCCTAGCATATTCAAGTGATGACTGTAACCTGCTTGTACGATGATCTACCATGTGCTTCGTAATAAAACTGCTTATGGGTGCAATGCTGCCTTTCAAAAATGCATTCTTTAACTGCTCATATGGGGAATCTTGTGTCTGATCTTCAGGAACCTGCATTCCACAATGGTTATTAAAACATTCTAACAGTCTGGCATAATATCTGTCAATAGTTTCACCTTCTTGTTGGATGCATTGATTAATGCAAGTCCAGTCTGCCCTAGACTTCCATTTCTCAGAGATGCGGTCTGTAAGACCTTTCACTCTGTTGTCTAGTTCTGTGCTATGTGGGAGGGGCCTGAGCGCAGCATCACGGGGATTCCAGTTGCCACTGATCATGTGCCAATCTGGTCCCACAATTTGTCTGACTACTTTTTTTACCTCTTCTCTGTTTAAATTATAACTCAGCCTCATTCCTTGTAAATCTTCTAAGAACTTTCTAAAATTAACTTTTGGATGGGGAATTCCCTCAGTGGCTTTCCAGATATCTTCCGGAGTCCAGGGTCTGTACACTAGAATAGTTGGGTCCTGACTTTCTTGCTCTGCCTGAGGATTAGGCACTTCTGTGAGTGGGCATATTTCTTTTTCACTCATAGATCATGAATTTCTACCCATTTGATATAATTCAATGTCCCCTTTTGAATTACCTGCCTGTGTTTGAGACCTGGTCTCGATGGGATCTCTAAAAAATGGTTTTGCTTTTGTAGTGTTTCTATTTACGGTAACAGCAGGATATCACGGGGGTGGACTAACTTGTTCACTTGCTTCATATTCTGGTAAGGGAGGCGGAGGGGCCAATGCTATTACTAAGTTATTGTCCTCCTTATCTAAAAACATTTCTTTTGAATTATTGATTTTTTGTTCCTTACAGTTTACTTCCTCAATCCACCTGTGTGCCTGAGGAATTCCTAATTGGCGCTGCTTTTTTACCTGACCTTTAGAATCGGTTTTAAGCTGTTTGACAAGTTTGATAAGCGAGGATTTTTCTAATTTACTGTCAAATTCATACTTATTAACCCATTTTGAGTAGTATTTAATATTATCAGCACGCTGTGACTGCATGTATTTTGCGTCTTCGGTTAACGGCGGATTTTGGGGTCTTTTTGTGCAATAATTACCCATTTTGTTCTACCCTCTTAATTGTTATGTAACTCCTTATTTTTAACGTGGTACCACGGATTTTGTTATAGTCTCTTCAGAATGACTGCCTACCTGCTCTGTTTCCCTGATCTATGACAAGACAGTAATCTTTTCTGTCCCTGACTTGTAAAAAACATGCAGTCCTGACAAAAACAATACAAATCTAGTCCCTGATCTAAAACAGAAAAAAAAGGTAGATTCACCTTACCTGAGCCTTCGTGATTGATCACTTGGTTTGTGAAAAACCCGTCCTTCAGTTGCAGATCAGAAAGTGGCTGGCCTCTTTTGTACGACAATTCAGTCGGAGGGCTTTTCAAATAAGAAGAACTGATGTGGTTTCTTCCCCGTACGGTTTCAAGCCACCTGGCCTGTCTGATCCAAGGCGAAGTGAGGATTTCTGGTTCAAAGGACCAATCTGTCAAAGGAAAAAACTTCAAAGACCAGTAGCACGCAAGGTTCAGTTAAGGCACATTTAATAACTTGCTGCAAGGAGACAGAAACATGCAAATACAGAATTTTGCCTAACTACTAACAGGAAATATGCTATTCTTATACTGTTCTACAAGACATGGCCTTCTATGGCTGACATAATTAAACACAACTTTCAGTATTGTTTTACAGTAGATGTTACTCAGATTTTCTGCTGACATGACTGGATTTATGAAAAACATTTTGAGAAAAACAACCTGGCCTTGGTTGGCCCTAGCCCGTTACAAGCTTCTATTGTGTAGTTCTAATAGATGTGTTACATTTCAAGGTACTTCTCTAACTTAGGCACAAGCAAATGCTGATTGCAGTTCATATTTTCAAGCAGTCTTTGTTCTAATTATCTATAGCTTCTGCAGCTGTGTATTTTCTCACAGCACAAGTGGAACTCCTTGTCTAAGTCTCATAACATTAATACAAGTGATATTGTTCTATTCATTATTTTCCTGACACAAGCAGAAATGATCTGCTTTCCTGTAAATTTCCAAAGCATAAGCAAAGATTATAGCTGCACATATTTCATGACAATACAAGGTTAGAAAGCTTCTGCAATTCGTACAGATTTATGCAGTGTGAAATAGAATAAATGTGTTAACCCTTTTCAAGCCTTAAATGCACTAAGCATATTACTAATACATACACTAATACATATTTTTCTGACATACATAGTAATCGAATGCTAGATAAAGAGGCACATGCAAGACAAGGCTTGGAAACCAAGGCAACCAGGGCTAAAGAGGTGTGAAAAGCATTATAGGCTTTTGGTATTATTAGGAAATAATTCAGTTACAGTCAGTGAAGTCAGTCAGTTTTGGACTGGCATATAGAAAGATTAACTATTCAGCATTTTAGAATATTAGTTAACTTTTGGACTTATATGTAAAAGGGTTTCTACAATACAGTCACTCCAGCCTGAGTACTGACGACAGGTCAAATAAAGATTGTTTCAGTGTATACTATTCAGGAGAATCAGAATATACACGCAGAAACTTTGACTATATTTACCAGCACTGTTATTACTAACCAGCATTCCAGCATTTCTACAGACTGTTATTGTTTATCAGCACAGTTAATGAAGACAGTATTCACATATTGTAAACTAATAAAACCTTATTAACTGAACTGCAGTGTTTGCAGAATTCATTCAGAAAAGTACAAAATACTTGTCCCATAAAGGAAAGACTGACACCTGTTCAGCACAAGTGTGGATTATTAGCAGATAAAGACTTTTATTCCAGTCTCATTTCAGTTGTTTCCAGTTAATTCCAATATACTACAGTCTTGTCAATTATTTTACTCATGCCCAGGAGTGGATTGCTGTTATTATGCAATGACATTATTTAAGAAAGAAATTGCTTACCATTCTTAAATAACATCTTTGTATAAGCTCGCTGAAGTGTTCCTCCACGTTCTTCCTTCTTTACTGCTGTACCGAGCATGCATATGGGGCTTGCATCCCCATGCTTACACACCACATCAGTGCAGTACTGGAGAAGGTGGTCTGTATTATAAGCTCAAACAGATAAAATGTCGCGTGCTAATAGACTGACATATACGTCGATCTACCTCTTTACCAAAATGTTTAAACATCGAAACAAATAGCAAACTGTCATAGTTGGCCAACATCACCAACCCAGCTCTGCATTGAATACATAAAGTTAAACATCTTATTTAAGGAGGTGGTGTTGGCGAACTATGACAGTTCACTATGTGTTTCGATGTTTAAACATTTTGGTAACTAGGTAGATCATTGTATATGTGTCAGTCTATTAGCACTCAACATTTTAACTGTTCGAGCTTATAATATAGATCCTGGAGAAGCAACGGAGAAAAGAGAATCTCCATAGCTGTTTTTTTTTTTGTTGTTCTTTTGAGATTTTACAAGGGACAGCACAGAAACAGAAAGAAAATCAGGTATGTTTCTGTTTCTTCAATTTTGATAACGTACCTGATTTTTCTTCTATTTTGCTCTATCCCTCAGCATATTCCAATAGAAAGTCTGGCAACTCAATGGTGCATCAGCAGCCAGACTTAATTATATTGGTGTATGCGGGTTTCTTTAATACAAACAAGTCATCATTGTATAATTACGACTCCACTTCTGTGGTGCTGGCTGTCATATAGCTTCCAAAAAAACGACTTATGATCTTGATTGGTTGCCATGCATGACAGCGGCTTTTTAAAGATAATAGCCTGACACTATGATCACATGCAGTGCTTGCACTGCAATTAGTACATATATTAACGATTACCTGATTTCTTCATTTGGAATCAGGAGCCAATGCATGACATAAAGTACACTTGTACTCTGCAAGGCTAGACATTACAACACTGCTGAAGCATACGCAACAGTTTGTTTTACACACATTGGTGCGACAATATATTTCTTACATGTACTTTGGTTCATAGAACTATTATTTACCCAAGGGAGCTAGTGGGTTGTTCTATACTTGCAGGTTAAGGGCTCTGGTGGGGTTTGGTATATTTGTAGGTGAAGGGCTCTGGAGGGGTGCATGATACCTGTAGGTGAAGGGCTCTTGATGGGTTGTAAGATACATGTAGGTGAATGGCTCTGGAGAGGTTATAGGATACCTGTAAGTGAAGGACTCTGGATGGGTTGTATGATACCTGTAGGTGAAGGTCTCTACATGTTTGTTTTGCACTTGCAGGTGAAACCTGCCCAATTGGCTTACCTGTTGCCTGATAGTTTTACCATCTATGCCTGCATTGCTTCCTAGGACATGAAATGCCAATCACATGTACAAGACAATGACTGCTGTGGTTTACATATATCGCTATGGAAATACCAGTCACATGTACATGACTATGACTGCTGTGGTTTATATATATCACTATGGAAATGCCAGTCACGTGTACGTGACTATGACTGCTGTAGTTTACATATATCACTATGGAAATGCCAGTCACATGTACAAGACTATGGCTGTTGTTTACATATATCACTATGGAAATGCCAGTCACATGTACAATATTATGACTGCTGTTGTTTACATATATCACTATGGAAATGCCAGTCACATGTACAAGACTATGACTGCTGTTGTTTACATATATCACTATGGATATGCCGGTCACATGTACAAGACTATGACTGCTGTTGTTTACATATATCACTATGAAGATGCCAGTCACATGTACAAGACAATGACTGCTGTGGTTTGCATATATCACTATGGAGATGCCAGTCACATGTACAAGACAATGACTGCTGTGGTTTACATATATCGCTATGGAAATACCAGTCACATGTACACAACTATGACTGCTGTGGTTTATATATATATCACTATGGAAATGCCAGTCACATGTACATGACTATGACTGCTGTGGTTTACATATATCACTATGGAAATGCCAGTCACATGTACAAGACTATGACTGCTGTTGTTTACATGTATCACTATGGAAATGCCAGTCACATGTACAAGACTATGACTGCTGTTTACATATATCACTCTGGGTACAGAACCTCTCACATGTGCCAAATACGATTCTCCTCTGCTGTTCAGCAAGGTAGGCAAATAAGGATATTTTTGGCTTCAAGTCCATTGCTGTGATTCAACTAGCATCATGTAAGGAAGTCATAGGTAGGTACAGTGCATATATATGGGTTTGCTTATGATCTATGGTAAGTAATAACAAATGTAGTCAAACTGGTAAATAGTGATGAATTAAAAATAAAAGAACCAAATGTTATCTACACAGAAATTCAACACGACAAGCAATTGACAAAGAGAAACATTCAACCAGTTGAGACAATGACCACTTTAATTAAGTCACACAATTATCAAAGCAACAGTCATAAACTACATTGTACTTAGAAATGCACTGAGGCAAGAGGCACCTCTTGCATTATATGTCTCTCTCTAATTATATCCATTTATATAGCATTACTTGACAACAAGTATCAGTAAGACAATTTCAAAGTTACAGATAACTAGCATAAAATGTCCTTTTCAAATGTGGGAAAATGAAACAACAAGAATAAGGCAAAATGCTTTTCCCACCTACCAATCATTTACTGAAGGGTCCCCCACACCATTCAAATGTGGAGTAATAAACATGGAAAACAGCAATAAACTCAAATGTTTTTCCCAACAAAACATATGTATGCATTTTCAGTAATGTACTAATAAGAATGAAGTATGAGATAATAAAATGCTGCATTCTGCAACACTGCAAATGTCAACCATTCAGTAATTCATCTAACATGATATTTACCTTTGTTCATGCTATCCATGTGCCTTATGGATTGTCCTGTGCTGTGCATGCTGTTTGCATTACCATGTTGCTCGGTGATAAGAGCTCAGCCCGTGTTTTAGTTCTGATCTCTGGTCACTGTTTCTGTGATGTTTTATACATTCTACATGGGTCTGAGTAGAGTTTTGTAATTCCTCCCCATGACTGCATGGCTTTTCTCTGGGTAGGTCCTCCCCATGTCTGCATGGCTTTTCTCTGAGTACTTCATATATCATCCGCATCACCAAAACATGCTATCTAATAAGATGCACTAAATAATCACTATTTACTTTTGTGTACATCATCCTTATTCTGTGGGCTGGGAAGTTGCTGTAAGTGGTCTAAAATGGACCAGTTCAGTTACTTATTTAATAAATAAATACATTAAATTAAAATTAAATTTGTCAAAAGCCATCAGTGGTACACAAACATTTATATGTTACTATGGTAATGGTAGTTCCAGCTGAAAATGTGTCTATGATCAAATGCTGTTTAGCTTCTCCATAATGACATGATATACACATCAGATCCAGCTTTACACAGACACATACACACACACACACACACACACACACACACACACACACACACACACACACACACACATGCAAAAAAAGTTGTTGGGACAAAAACATAGTCTCAATGGCCATCGATACACTGACAGACCTGCATGGCCTCATGCCTGGTGCATGTTGTCTGTATAATATAGACTGATAGAGCCAACACATCCAGCTTTACAAAAAAAAAAAAAAACAGTTGCAAGGCATTAGGACATGCACAGTCTCTGTTGTCATAGTTACAGTGACAGATCTGCATTGGCTCACTCCTGGTGTATGATGTTAGTTACTCTGACAGACCTGCATTGGTTCACTCCTGGTGTATGTTGTCAGTTACTGTGACAGAACTGCATTGGCTCAATCCTGGTGTATGATGTCAGTTACTGTGACAGACCTGCACTGACTCACTCCTGGTGTATGATGTCAGTTACAGTGACAGACCTTCACTGACTCACTCCTGGTGTATGATGTCAGTTACTGTGACAGATCTGCATTGGCTCACTCCTGGTGTATGATGTCAGTTACTGTGACAGACATGCATTGGCTCACTCCTGGTGTTACTGTGACAGAGCTGCATTGGCTCACTCCTGGTGTATGATGTCAGTTACTGTGGCAGACCTGCATTTGCTCACTCCTGGTGTATGATGTCAGTTACTGTGACAGACCTGCTTTGGCTCACTTTTGGTGTGTTATGTCAGTTACTGTGACAGACCTACATTGGCTCACTCCTGGTGTATGATGTAATTTACTGTGACAGACCTGCATTGGCTCACTCCTGGTGTATGATGTCAGATACTGTGACAGACCTACATTGAATCACTCTTGGTGTATGATGTATGTCACTGTGACAGACCTGCATTGGCTCACTTCTGGTGTATAATGTCAAATACTGTGACAGACCTGCATTGACTCATTCTTGGTGTATGATGTAAGTTACTGTGACAGAACTGCACTGGCTCACTCCTGATATATGGTGTCAGTTAGTGTGACAGACCTGCATTTGCTCACTCCTGGTGTATGATGTCAGTTACTGTGAGAGATCTGCATTGGCTCATTTCTGGTGTATGATGTCACTTACTGTGACAGACCTGCATTGGTTCACTCCTGGTGTATGATATCTGTAGTGTACAGATTGATACTCACAGCAAAGGATGTTCAATTCATCCACAAGGCTGGCACACTAACAGTAGTCTAATCCAAGATGGTATGAGGGATACAGAGGCATTTTGTATATACACAGACACACACATGTATATATATATATATATATATATATATATATATATATATATATATATATATATATGGATCTCTATCAGATAATCGAACGTTTGAAATTTCAATCATATGGTCAAGACAAGTTCGAAAAAAAAAACCAAACAAACAAAAAAAAAAACCTACCTGAAAGCTTGCCCTGCCTGCACCCTCACATCGCCTCTCTTTAAATGTACCAACTCCAAGAACACACTACAATGCAGACAATGGAAAACTTCCATTGCTGCACTGTAAGGGTATCTCTGTTGAAATGTTTGAACTTTTAAAAGTTTGATCATATGTCATATGGTGAACCTTTAAAAGTTCAACAACATGATAGGAACCCTATACCTATATATATATATATATATATATATATATATATATATATATATATATATATATATATATATATATATGGATAAACTTTAAAGACCGAACTGTCGATTCCGAAAAAGGAAGAAAGAAGGACAGACCGGTAATGTGTGATCGGGACTGGGTAAGTGTGTCGACAGTGACGGAGTTAGTTAGGGTTCGGGTAAGGTAAGTGTGTGTAGTGTGAGGGACTGTAGTTTTAGGGGGTTAAGTGAAGTTAGTTTAGAGAGTCTTGTAGGGTGTGTGTGTGCGATAGGTGCTTTATGGTGTTTGGTGTTTTCGTTGTGGGTTTTGTTGTGTGTTCGTTATCTGGTCGGTGATTTGTGTTATATATATATATATATATATATATATATATATATATATATATATATATATATACCTATCTGGTTAATGTGTGTGTCTAAATGCACTTTAAAGGCCATGCAATTACATACAAATAACAGGTATATTGTGGCAAATGTCTGCATAGCTCTATGCTGCCTGCACCACCATCTGCCATCCAGTTAGTTTGTCAATGCATTTTTCCAATGTGTTTCTCATTTGCTTCAGTACAGATGGATTTCATGTCAGCCAGCAGTGGTTGAAGAGTAGTGGTTGACAACAGAGTGCTGTCCCTATCCAGGTCTATTGTAATGTGGTGTGGGCAGGGGTGACAATAAGACATGGAAGGACTGATTTTTGAGAGAATTTCACCTATCCTAATTTGGCAGCTTCAAATTTTGTAGTACTTGTTATTTAACATGTTTGTCTGGTATTTCCTATCCTAAGAAGGGTTGTGAGGTATATGAAACCACTTCAAATTAATGAGAGGTGGTGCAACTGATAGCTGGCTCTTCTACAGCCTTACTTTCCATTGGGATAAGTTTGTTGTCAGACAGTTTGTTTTTAATCTTCATCTATATTTGTTAGCTATTGAAATTAGTATTTAATACTGCAGTGGCTAGCTTAAATGTTTGGTGTTTTTTCATTGTATTGGTATACAACTGTTTATAAAAACTGGCCTGTCATTCTCATTATTTTGTGCTG
Organism: Protopterus annectens; assembly: GCF_019279795.1. Lineage (NCBI taxonomy): Eukaryota > Metazoa > Chordata > Ceratodontiformes > Protopteridae > Protopterus > Protopterus annectens. Next base: position 694,438,650 of record NC_056751.1, on the reverse strand, counting down.
TGGACTTGTTTATTGTAAAGTGCTTTAGATCACATACTAAGAACTTGCTATTTTATCTATCTATCTTCTACTACTCAATTCTACTAAGCCAATGGTCTCTTTTCAGAGGAGACATCAGGTGGTATTCGGGAGTTTTCACAGGGCAGCAGGGAATTTCAAGACTGTTTTGATAAGTACCATGGGATCTTTTACAAACACCTGAGTTACCACCAACACAGGCAAATGGGGCCTCGGTTTAACATTTCATCCAAAAGAAGGCTCACCTAGGAATACTACACCCCCACCATGCTATACTGCAGTGTTAGTGCAGGGAAAAGTAATACAACTACATGATATAGGAAATGAACACACAGCCTTCTGCCTCACAGGTAAGTCTTTCTCTTGAGCTACTAACATTACACTGAGCTACTGAGACTGCTTTCTATTAAATGCATTGATTTACAAAGGTTTTCACGTAGAGGACTTGTAAATCATAGACTGGTATCATGCAGAATTATTACACAGTGATTTCAAAACTGTATATTTTGTAGACTTAATTCCTGATTAGTACCTAGTTTACACCATATTGGATAATACTAGATGACACATTATTTAAAAATAGCTCCTTAAGCTTTTCAACTAAAATAGGCTTATTATCTATAATTAGGGTGTTGCTGCTTAACCTTTCATGTTACTCTAGGCAAACTTTCAGCTTCTTTACTCTAGGAAATGTACCTTTTGTATTCTCCAGTATCCACATGCATTATATGTATATGACCTGCATTTCATATTCTCGGTACTTGTTAGTATTCAAAAAGTCTTGTACTTTTCAATATTCTGTTAACTATGTATTAAGTATGATGATGTCACCCAAGCTTTGTCATTGCTGAGCTTTGAACTACACAAAAATAAATGTCTACATCTATCTATCTCTTTCTCAAATATATATCTTTGTGTGCACACATGCGCATCAGTTACAATAGTTTCAATGGCCCAACAGGTAGCCCTTTCACCAGTAGTATAGAAGGCTGTGGGTTTAATTCCTAGAGAAGGTAGCTTGATTGCTGACACTGCACTGCAGCATAAGAGGATTTTAAACTCCTGAGTGTACTGCCCTTCAAATAAGATATTAAAATGAGGCCTCATCTGCTTGTGTTGGTGGTACCTCAGGTGGATGTAAAAGATTCTTCAGCATCAGTCAAAAAGAGTATAAACTATTTATATACAAAACAACTCTTATTTGCAAAATGTTTATATATTTACAGATATTTACAAATTTACAAATATATAGAGATACAAATCTGTTTACACATATTCATAATTTCCTGTACAATCATACTAAATGTTCATTCCTGCTAGACCCCCACCCCTTTTCCATAACCACCACCTGATCTTACTTAATATTGTTGCTAAAATCCATGTACCATTAAGCATAATTTCATTTATTCTTTCATTCCATATAACGCATATAACATAAAATAACTATCTATTCTTTTAGAAGATTCACTTCTATTCTTATAATATCGACATTTAATCATACCAGTGTTTATTTTATCCACTTCTCTTGTAGCTTTGAAGAAAATCTTCTTTACATAGTTTTCCCCATAACTTTTTTATTCTTTTACAGTTTTTACTTCGCAAGGTAAACACATTGTATCATTTTTGTTTTTATATGGCATATTTCCTTTTACTGGCAGTTTATCTATTACCATTCTCCACAAACAAATATTGACATTCTACTTTGATAACACCATTTGCTTTTTATTTTTATAGCTTTAATTCTTTCACCTGTTAGATTTCCCATGGATTTACATAGTAACGTTTTGTTATGACATTCTTATACCACACTTTTCTATTTTTATATCATCAATTTTTATTTTCGACAAATTTTTGGTAACATTGTATTTCTTTCATTTATACAGACATTTTCCCTTTTACTGTTTTTTATAATACCTCAAAATTATCATACTTATATTTATGCAGTTTTACTACTAATTTCTCATCTTTTTCATTTATCCACTATAACACTGTACAGATTTAATGAAGCAGCATATACCAATGGGTTTATTAACCCTACACCTACTTCCTATTTTTCTACATACAAAACTCCTCTTTATACTTAGTTTAATCTAGAACACCATATAAATTATAATAATTCCTTTTCAAATCCTGTTGGCAACATAAATACACTTGATAAGTGTACTATTTTTCCCTTCAGTACTGAATTTATCAAAGCCTTTTTCTGCATGATAATTTATACGGTCTCCAGAAAAAGACAGGTTTGTTCTATTTTTGTTTTGTTTTTTTTTCCCAATTGAATTCTACTTACGTATTTATTTCCAAAATTTTATACCTAACACAGAAATTTCATTCACTGTAAAATATACAACCCCCTCATCTTTATTATATTGCATTAGCCTTTGCTTTTCTGTTTATTTAAAGTAATCCTTATTACCTGTAGACATTCATTTGTGCAAATTATTACTTCTTTTATTCAATTTTTTTGTAGTTATTATAAAGTCATCTGCATATTTTAACAGAATTGGAATTCTTAACCCTTCAGGTGTTATATACACTGACTCCTTCATTTTGCAATTTCACATACTATCACATTCATAACTAATGCAAAGAGTATACAACTCATTAGGCATCCTTGTCTTACAACACTCTTCATATGTACCTCTTGGTTTAACCAGACATTTACAAGTATTTTTCCTTATTATTACCATAGGCTGACATATATAATTTTCTAACCCTCTCACTTATATTATATTCTTTCATTACTATCCATAAGATTTAATGTCCAGTTGTATCAAATGCCTTATTAAGGTCTCCTAGAATGATTTTCACTTCTTTTCTATTCATAATATCATCCACAATTTCTCTATCACTAATAACTTTTGATAACCCTTCCCCTTTACACATACCTCTCAACCTGGAAACATCAAAAATCTGGACAAGGGCCATGAAAAATAGGTACAAATCTGTACGCTGATTAACATCTAATTTGCATACATAATTATGTAACCCCACCCACTCCAATGGAATTGTGGGATACCAACTTTCGAACACAAACTGAACAACAGACAACCAAAATATGGCACCATAGTCCCCCTGCAGCCTTTCCAACACTGATGATACATTCAGGAAGCATAATTTATTCTCTCATAAAAATGAGGTATAAAACTGAAATACTTTCTCATTGTAATGAAATAAACAAAATACAAATTCCAGCTAATGTTTATTTTGGCTAAAATAACATAAATTCATTGAAGTTTCATATCCAGTTTCCTCCAGTTTCCTTGTTATAATTAGTAGCAGGTTATTTTTATCTTATAAATGGCATTTAGCATATCAGAATTTTTAGAAATCCCTGTGACTGAAAACTTTGGCCCAGAATGTTATTGAAGTAATAAAAACATTTAAAAAAAAATCTCAATTTCAGTTCACCTCCGGTAAAAATAATGATTTGGTTATTTATATAGTAGGACTATATCCATTTCTACATGCACTATTTGGTCTTTCTTGGACAATTAGATACATCAACTAAACTGAAACGATCTGTTTTTACTTATGACCCAGGAATGAATATATCATGTTTTGCCTATATTTAAAGCTATGGTTTCACTTTTGTGTGCCAGATGAAAGCCATATGACAGACATTTCAAACAATTTAGATTTTCATGTGTAGTTGTTCATGGCGACAGAACTTTTAAAAAACTAGGAAGTAAACCAGACTCTGTAAAGAGGTGAATGTTGGCTGCCTTTATTGCTTGGAAAATCATTTGTAGAAATGAATATATTTATTTTGCTAGAAGAAAAAATATCTGTGCCAACTGCTGCCTGTTAAATATTTAGGAGCATAATCAATAATACATTTCCATAAAAGGAATGGAAAATAATCCAAAAAGCACCATGCCTTCATATTAAGCTTGCCAATGGCTATTATATGCAATAAGACAGTGTACGTACAAACAGTAGCAGAATTCAAGTGTACTGTATGCCATTTGCATATGTGTTTATTTTGTTCCTTACCTAGTCAGCATTCTTCTCTCCTGAATGGCAGTCATGTCGGCAGCAGCAGCAACTGTTCAAAGCAACCATCTCTTGGCAAGTCCCTGAACTTAAGAAAAGCAAGCATTCTTCTCTCCCAAATGGCAGGCAGCAGGAACAGTTCAAAGCACCCCTCTCTCGGCAGCAGTTTCTGTCCAAAATGGCATTTCCCACCTGCAAAGTCAGCATTCTTCTCTTGGCAGCAACTGTTTACTTCCTGCCTGCTCGCAGCCAGCCAGAAATGATGACGTGAGCTCCTTAAGCTCAATTCCGACTGGCTGGTAGTGCTGACGGAGCTAACGTCATTGTGTACGGGATGACATCAGCTCCGACAGTGCGAAAATTAAAAAAAAAAAAAAAAAACAAAAGCGAAGAAATCGGAAATGAAGGGGTGCCACTCGGGAATCGTGGCATCCCTTCATTTTGACCCCAAAACTCGGTAAAAAAACAAATAATTTGGGACAGTTGGGAGGTCTGCCTTTATATTATATACTATCTTCCATATTTTCAAATTTCTTTTGTATTATCTTCATAAAGATCTTATAATCATTATTTAATATAATACTACCAGTCTCCCATTTACTGATTATCTTCTATCTTCCTTCTTCCATATGAATTTAAATATTCCACTACATAATTCTTTATACATAAAACCTTCATTTAACCATTAATTCAAAATCTTTAATATTTTTGCCATTCCATTAAATGTTTATACATTTCAAACCCTATTCCATGTGGTCTTGCAGCTGAATCTTTATTTACTTGTCATAATACTTTATCTAGCTCATTTAAAGAACTCTCTTTTTCCAACTTTTTATTTTCTTTTTCTGTTAACTTTTTTGCTTTTCATGTTTTTTTTAACCATTTCTTGTACATATTGTACTGCACTATACATATTTTTTCTGAGTTCTTTCTATTTCTCCTTTTACATTTTCTTTTCTCATTGCACTGCCATCTTCCTTTACTAATCTGGTGAAGTAACTCAATATTTCTATTTTTCCCTCTAAAAATATATTTATTTATATAGTAATTCTTGTATTTTTTCTTGATTTCTCTCATATAATTCTTTTTCTTTGTCAAAGTACTTTCTACCATTAAGTTCTAAATCTACCAATACATCATTCTATGTTCTTTTATAGTTTTCTTTCTCTACTTTTCTCACATCATATTGCCACAGTAACAAAATAATTGTTATATTTTCCTTAAATATCATCCACCATTCAGATCATTTTATAAAACGTTCTCATAGTAATACGAATTTTCCATCACTTTATTACTAATCCCTTTCCTTCTTCATTCCATGCTTTTTCATTTATCCTTTTTAATCCTTTGCCTATTTTACATAAGCTTTGTTTTCCTTTATCTCAGAAAGTCCTGTTGCAACTATCTCCCTTTCTGCTATAACAAAACCTTCTGATAGTATAAAATAATCTATTTCAATCCTGTACATACCCCTTTTGTAAATACATGATTTTTTGTTCCAAAGTTTTAACTTACCACATCTTATAACGTCTAACATTTTTCCTATACCATTTCCTCTCTTTAAGTAAAGTCTCTTATTATAATATTCAAAGTTAAAACTACATAGTGTAAAGTCTTATGAAATGACCTCTCCCTTTTTTTACAATTAGTATAAGCATAAAATGTTATAATTCTGTATACTTGTTCTTGCCATTTTAAATCTACAATGGATAATCGTCCCATTTTTGCTAAAGTTACATCTAATATCTTTACTGTATTTCTACAGAATACTGCTATTCCAGAACATCTTTCATTTCCCAAATTCCGGATTGTCTTTCCTCCTCATAGTTTCTCAGTTTGGAATCTTTGTTCATTTGTTAAAAATCCTGTGCCTTCTAATATAATTACATCTACATCACATGTATTACACCACTTCAAAAACCCTATTCTTCTTACTATATTCTTATTATTCATATTTACAGAAAACTCAATTTTTTATTTTCCCTTTTCCTTACATTCAATGTTTTACAAAGCCTTTCACTCTTGATTCTAAACGGTGAACAGATTTTCACATGTAGTCGGTGGAGCTAGCTCTAAAAAGAGCTGTTTTAGCCCTGTGGGCAGCTGGAGCTCTATATAGAGCTGTTACAGATCTCTATGAGCTCTGAGAAGAGCTGTTTTGTGTTTAGAATGCCCTTTTCGGGCAGATGCGGTAGTTCTAAAAAGAACTGTTTTGTTTGGTTCACTGAAGCTGTGTCTGTGCCTCTGGCTGGTCTTACTGAATCTGATACAGATTTTTGTGAGCTCTGAGAAGGGCCGATTTGTGTTTTGAATGCCTGTTCGGGTGTTGGTGGTAGCTCTAATAAGAACTTTTTTGTTTTATTCTTCAATGTGTCTCCGGTTGCTCTTACAAGAGCTTTTACAGATCTCTGTGATCTCTGAGAAGAGCTGTTTGGTGTACTGTGAGCTCTGAGAAGAGCTGTTTGGTGTAAGGTACAGATCCACGTGAGCTCTGAAAAGAGCTGTTTTGTGTATGGACACAATGGGCTCTGGGAAGAGCTGCTGTTGTGTCCTTTGGTGTTCCGCGGTGGTGTCGATCTCCGTTGTCCTTCTTCTTGAACAGATCTTTGTTGTTTTTGCTATGTGTGAGTCTTAAAAAGGACTATTTGTGTGCTCCCCAAGTGCTGGTCAGAATGTTTTATACGTTCATAGCCAATTATTAGGCTAGCTTTCTTAATAGGCCATTCTAAGCCTTGCCAGTTTCCCTTCCAATATATCTTGTGTCTGTGAGTAAAACCCTTCCATCATTAGAGCATGCCAATCACCCATTTTCCTTTTTTTAATTTTGTACTTATCCCTTTAAACTTTCTTTTTCTGTCTTTTACCCGTGTACCATTAGAATAATTTTTCTCTTTTCCCACTTCCCAATTTATGTCTTCATCACTCTTTCAGAACCTTCTTCTATGACCTCTTCATTATTTTCCTCATCCAATTTTTCTTCTATTTCTACGACTTCTAACATTTCTTCTCTTTGCATATTTTCTTCTCTTTCTTTTTCCTTACTCTTATTTTTATTTTTGCCGTCCATCCATAAATGTCCAATTTTATTACACTTATAACATTTGAGTTCACATTTTTTGCATCATGTCCCATTTCCCCCCAAAATAACGTTTTCTTTGTCACAGTTACTTATCAAATGCCCTTTTCCACAAAAAACATGTTTTGGGTTGCCCCCAGTATTTTACAACACATCCAGTCCCCTTCACATGTATCATGCTTGGTATATGTATAATTATTTCTCTTTCTATTTTAACACAATATTACACTCCTAGCCACCAGTCCATAAATTCCTTTTGTTATAAACTTTTGCAATGCCCAGTAATTTTGTACAGACTTTTTTCAAATGTCCTTTCAAAGTCTACCTTTCTACCTCTGTTCGAAATTTTACATTCATTTTCTTTTTTATTCCCTGTTAAATGTTTTTATCACATAAAGATCCCATGGGATACAGTCTCTCTTTTTTCATATTCTCCAAGAAAATTTTCCATTGAAAAAAATAGCCTCAAATGTAATGTCACAAAATGTCTCTTTGTTAATAAGAATAAATGCTATTACCTCATATGCTTTTACACCCAAAGGAGCTATTAAATTGTCTCACACTTCAAACCTGTCCATTTCTTTGTCTCCTTTAATTGGAATCCATACCATGTACTTCCATTTTTCAGTTTCTTCTGCCATCTTTTTTGCTACTCCATGTTTACCTTCTTTCACTTTCTTTGTATATATTTTCTTTTCCATCTTTCCATCTCACCACTATTCTTCAGGATTCTCTGCATCCTCCTTTTCTATTTTAGCCATAATGTCCCTCCAGGAAATATCTCCTTCATTTTTCTGGCTTACTTTGCACCATCATTTCTTTAAGTTAATCATTCCACAACCCTCCCAACTGGAGGTTGTAATTATATCTTCATATTTTGCTGAGGCATCTCCAAACAGATTTTTTTTGAAACACCTCCTAAGAATCCTGCACACATTCTCCAGTGTTGATATTTGCTTTCTCCCCCATTTCTCTCACCACTCCATCATCTCAATCTCTCTCCATCTGCCTCCCTGTTTCTCTAAGCTGCCTCCGCACCTGGTTTGGAAACATGAAGTGCTCCTGCAAAATGGGTCCCACTCACAAAAATGATAAGTAGGCAAAGTTCCCTGATGCCCTGGACAAATTTCCCCTAGTAGCGTAAACACCACTTTGGGTTACCTGTGAAAAGAGGCTACTAGCCTGGTGAGACTATCTCATTCAACAATGCAGTGTAATGCATGCATGTTGGTGTGCATGTGTGTCCAAGCTATCTTGATTAATGGTAATGATACAAAAAAGAGGTTTTGAAAGGTAAACTGCAGGGTTAGCATTAGGGGCTGGGGAGGTTAAGAGTTAGGGTTAGCAGGGACTTTAAAAGGGAATGTACAGGGGAGGTGTAAGTCTTGCTGTCCCCACTCTTCATGGTCCGTGAATCACCTTACTAATTATATATATATATATATATATATATATATATATATATATATATATATATATATATATATATATATAGGCAGTGCAGTGATGAAGCGGTTAGCATTGTCGCCTCACAGCAAGAGGTTCTCTGGTTCAATTCTTTGCTGGGGTGCCCTCTGTGTGGAGTCTGCATGTCCTCCCTGCATTTGTGTGGGTTTCCTCTGAAAATGGTCTCTTTCCTGGTAAACAAATCTTAAATATATATATATATATATATATATATATATATATATAGTCAAAGTAAAACTTTGTTATTTAGAACTACACACATGCAGTCTAAATGAAGTTTCATGCATCAGCTCAATTCTTGAGATTAAAAGGAAAGTGAAACAACACATGCAAGTAGAGGAATAAACATAACTAACAAATTTAATACTACTCCCAATACATACAAGAAAGAGCAGAGACAATTACCGACACTCATATGAAACGAATACCCTCCCTGACTTAAATTATCTACTCTATTTAAAGTAATATAAAACACACTACAGATTGAAATGCCTAAGTTATTGTTTAATATTGCACTTGAGTGGGTTAAATACTGGCTATGAATATAATAAATATTGCATTTACCTGGAATATATATAAGTATATATTGTACAAATAAATAACAAAGGGTAGAAACTGTTATTGAATCTTGTAGTCCTGCAGCAGATGCTGCAATATCTCCTGGATGATGCCAGATGCTTAAACAGTCCATGTGCAGGATGCATGTTGTCCTGTATTATTTTGGTGGCCTTTTGGATGTTCTTGCAGAATAAAAATGTTTTATTGATGGAAGACTGGAACCGGTTACCTTCTCTGCAACCCTCACCACTCTTTGTAGCGCCTTCCTTTCTATAACTGTGCAACTTCTAAACCACACTGTGAAGTTGCAAGTGAGAATGCTCTTTATTGCACATCTATAGAAGGTGGAGAGAATATGAGGAAGCTTTGCTTTTTTCAGCCTTCTTAAAAAGTGGAGGCATTGGTGCACTTTCTTGACCAGTTGGCTGGTGTTTCCTGACCACGAGAGATCCTTTGATGTGTACACCCAGGAATTTTGTACTCGTAACCCTCTCCATACTCTCACTGTTGATCCTGAGCACTTGGTGGTTTGTTTTCCTTTTCCTGATGTCGAAGTAAATCTCTTTGGTCTTGCTTACATTCAGGTCAAGATTGTTCCCCTTGCACTAACTAATCAGCGATGCCACCATCTCCTGCATGTCTTTTCATCCTCCTTTGGGATGAGCTCCATGACTGTGGTGTCATCAGCAAACTTGATGATATGTTTGGACTTGTGCTTAGCATAGCAGTCATGGGTCAGGATGGTGAACAGTGGGCTGAGAACACATCCCTATGGATCTGTAGTGTTAATTCTGATGCACTTTGATGTGGTCTTTCAATCAGAAGTCCAGGATCCAATTACAGAGATGTTTACTGATTCCTAAATGTGCCAGTTTTTTCTATCAGCTGCATTGGTACCACCGTATTAAATGCAGAGCTAAAGATCATAGGAAGTTACTAGGCTATTGGCCCTGAGGCCCTTACAAGCCTAGCCAAGAATTTAGCCCATATTCTGACAAGTCAGCTCCCAATGTCCCTGTCCAGCAAGGACACAGGTTGAATCCCAGGAGTGTATTTTCTGTTCCCCATCTAGTTATCCAGGTTGTGCTTAAAAAGGGATAATGAGGTACTCTGCTTCATGTGGAGAAGGAGTCTATGCCACAGAAGGTGGAGTCCCAACACACAAATCTCTCCCACTTACAAGTCCTATTGATGTCACCGACCAGGTTGAGGTTGCTCGTGCAGATTACTCAAGTGGAGCTTGACTTGCAGATATGCAGCTGTCCCATCAGGCGGGGTCTGAGATTGTGTTGTGTGCCAGACAGAGGTCATCTTTGAGGAGTCTGTATGTGACCGAGTAGAGGGACAGGACTTTTAGCCCATCTGTGGAGAGTAGATGTTTGGGGTCTATATTATAATATTGACATTGCAGAATGTCGAATCCCACTTGTTCAACACGAAAATGTCAAACTCCAAGGTTCCTGAATGGCCAAATCACTGATTTCTTTCCGTTGGAAAGAAATCAGTTGGCCAAACAACAACACCACAGAAAAACAAACATATTTAAGTGGGGGACTTCACCCCCCGCACCCTCCAACATGGGGGGGCTGTGCCCCCCACACACCCCTAACTAAATATTCTAGCTCCGAGACCACACTACAGTTAGGGAAAGGGCAGGTGAAACAGAATGGCCAACAGTGATTTGGCCATTAGGGAACCTTGGAGTTCAACATTTTTGTGTCAAACAAGTGGGATTCGACATTCTGAAATGTCGATATTATAATATAGACTCAATGTTTGAGGCCCTGGGTTCTCCTGATGAGGAACATCTGTGGTATTTCCAGCTGCTGCATGTGCTTTGTGAGGTACATGCCAAAAGGGGCATTGTACTCAATAATGGGTCTTATAAAGAAAGAATAAAGGGATGTTATGACCTTTTCCCTGGATGAGACATCCTTCCTAATGAATTAGGCCATGTAGAAAGCTTTCCATATAATGGAAACACTATGGTGGTCAAAAGTCAGGTTGCTATCAACTTGGGTGCCCAAATCACTCATGACTGACTGCATGCTTAGGACCATGTTATCAATGTGATAATTTGTGGGGACATCACTCTCCCCAAAGGGGATAATGATGCATTTTTTTGGCATTCAGTTTGAGGCCATGTTTCTGGGACCAGTCATTTGTTTGCGTGAAACCCTCTTGGAGGATATCGACATCACTAAGGGAATTGATGACTGCTTGCAGCCATCTGCAGACTTGGTCAGCCATAGCCCACTGGTTTTGGCCTGCACCTTAGAAAATTATATCCCAAACAGAGGCCCCAAGGCCAATCACTGGGGTACACCACTCATCACGGGTCTACTGCTTGAGGTAGCTTCCCCTATTTTGACTAGGTGAGTTTTATCAGTGAGCCAGCTTGCTACCCATCTGGTAACATATGGATTGTTGTCTAGATGAGAGAGTTTATATATTACACCTGAGTGGTCCATAGTATCAATGGCTTTGGCTAGATCAAGGTAGGTGGTGTGCAACATCTTCCCCTTGTCCAAGACTTTGGTGACTGTCTCAAAGAAGCTGACCAAGTTTGATAGGCATGACCCCCCCCCCTTGATGGAACCAAACTGCGTGGGAATGAGTGTTTGGAGGTTGCCAATGTACTTGTTAGTGAGGTCAATGATAATCTATTCCATGGCCTTGCAGATCAGGCTAGATAGGCTGATGGGTCTATAATTTCCTAGATCGGTGGACACTCCACCTTTGTGCGAAAGGATGACAGTGGCTGTCCTCCACTCAGCTGGGACAAAGCCAATACTTAGGCTTTGGTTGAATAGAGTGCCTAATGGTGTTGCAAGTTCCTACCTGAGTTCATGTAAATAATGTATGTATGTATATCATTGGTTTATTGGCTATCATTGGCTGGACAGTGACTGACACATGGACCACATGGTCACAGTCCAGTGAAACCTGATTTATTGCCTGTAGAGACTGAGGACAGCAGGACTTACACTGGCCTTCAGCACTCATGTTAAAGCCTGCCACTGGTGTCAGGTTTTGATGAAATGCAATTTGTGTTCATTAACAGAAAGGAAATTACAGCACCTTTGAAAACCTCTTCTGCTGAACACAACACAAAATACATTTTCTTCTTCTTGTCTTCTTCAGGTCGACTGATCTCATCTCTCTTTCCTTCTGGCAAACTGTTCTGTGGATAAATGTCTCTTCTGCAAAGCCACTAGACTGGGCCTCCAATCCCCTTCTTCAAAGGTTATAGCTGTCTCTCTCTGCCTTTCTGATTTTGGTAATTTTTGATTTGGGCTAATACTGACCCTTTTTTATATATATTTGCTGTCACCTGGATATAATTGTTGGTTATATTCAATTCCCTTAAATTGATAACTTCTACACATGGAGTACGAACATCATTTTTTACAATATTTTCATGTCTTTTTCCAATTTTCCAGTAATACTAGCATGATCCTTGCATACTCCTTGCGAAATATACCATGCAGTTTTAAATTTGACCCTCAACTTGAAACCATTGGTTTTGGGCCATTTGGATAGTCTGCGTGCCCTTGATAGATTATCCATGTTGGGATGTGCAGGAGTAAATCTGTGCTATGCTTTATTCCTGAAGGTCTGCAGTAATAGTGTTCTTCTGTTTAATTTCATATTGTCCTCTTTTTGTTGGTACAGCCAATGTAGGGGAACATGCTCTGATCTAAAGAAAAAATTTCCCTACCTAGCAGGTAACATCGCAATGCCCTCTTAATGGCTAAGCACTTGCATTCATTGGTAGAACATTAAGCTTTTTTCCTGGTCAGCTTTGTACTCAAACAAATGAGGTGGTCTTTACTAATCTTTTGACACAAAAGCATACCCAGGCCCTCATAACAAGCATTTGTATAATAGAACCTGCTTGGTAAAGTCAGGGGATGCCAGCACAGGTTCAAAACCTGGCATGTCTTTAAGCTGTCTGAAAGCTGTTTTTGCTTTTATTTTCCACCTGACCTTTATGGGCATCTTCCCTCTAATCAAGTCTGTGAGACAACATGCGATGGTGGCAAAGACTGGGAAAAATTTGACATGATATCTGGCTAGCTCCCAAACAGCTCTAACCTGCTTTTCAGTCTGATGAACCAGCCAGTTTTATTGTCTCTGTTATTTTCTTCTGGAATTTAATGGTTCCCCTTCCTGTCATGAAGCCTAGGTGCTTTATCTTTGTCATTCTATTTTATCTTTAGAAGTCTTGCTTGCAGTAGGGATATTATTTCAGCCTGAATTTTGTGAAGATGGGAACCTCAGTTTTCAGAGTGGTATGATTGACGCATCTAATATGCAGCAGCATAGGGGTTGTGAAGTTTCAGGACAGTATCCATCAACCATTGCAAGGTAGACAGATCAATGCACAGGTGAAAAATGAGAACCTGATGTTGAAACAGGTCGTCCAAGATGGAGAAGGCAGTCTTCTATCAGGAGAGTCAGCTAGAAGGCTTTTAAGTCCAGTGTGGTTAAAAACCTTGCTTTCCTTAGCTGTTCAGTTAGCTCATTCACTCTAGTAATAGGGTAAATATTGAACTTAGAGGTACTGTTCAATTTTCTAAAGTCATTACAGAACGTAATGGTCCCATCTGGCTTTGGAAAGAGAATTATGGGCTATTGTATTCACTGGCAGACTCTTCAATGACCTGTAATTGCATAATCTTTTTTTTTTTTTTTTTTTACCTTTTCTGAAACTATCTTCTTTTTGAGATTCAGGGATCCAACAGGATTTTACGTTACCCGTTCTCCAGGACTTGTAAATATATGGCACTAGATTAGATTCATTTTTACCAGGCAGTTCTGATAATATCTTATTGTTGGCAAAAGATACTCCTGTGTCTCCTGTTTTTGTGGTTTTTGACAACATATCGTCTCATTGTACCTTAGGTATGGGAAGCAGCCTTCTTTCTTTGTCAGGTTTCCTCTTAGCTGTCAAGTTTACTACCACTGTTGGACCACTTTTCAGGGCTTTAAAATGTTAACATGATCATGTTTGCATTATATATTTATTTAGGACATATTTCCTTGTGTGCGGCTTTATAATTCACATCATTAAGTTCTTCTCTGACCTCAAATGGCTGTTGTTCTTAACTTAGGGAATAAGATTGTCACCTATTCCCCAAATTGAAACTATCGTTTACTGGCTTTTTTGTCATAGATCCTTTGCTGTTTGGCAAGTGCCCTTTGCATGCCCTCTCAGGCTATATGCATAAGTACTTTTAAACTGTCTTTTATATTACTGTAGTGTTCCAATACACTCCTGAATTTCTGTTTACTTCTTCCTGCATCTCCTTGGTCATTTCTAAACACTCCATGGGATGTCTGTTATATAGCAGTGCAAAAGGACTAAATACTGTTGACACCTTTAGTACCTCCCTGATGGAAAATAAAAGATAAGGCAGCAATTAGTTTCAATTATTCCTATTGTCTTCAAATGCTTTTGTTAATATCCATTGTAGGGTCCCATTGAAATTCTCCACCAGTCCAGCAGTCTGAAGGAAGTACAGCTGTCTAACTTAAAACATCGGTATAAGTAATGCATTATTTAAGACCTGAATGGGGGGTTCCCTGATCAATAAGGCTTTATTTTTGTATCTGCATTCTGGAGAACAATAAAAAAAACAACTTCTTTGCTTAGTTTTACTATTGCATTTGCATAATTTGATTGCTTCAGGATACTTGGTGCATAGTTTAGGATTAAGAGTATATACTGCAACTCCACTAGTGGACCTGGCAAAAGGTCTAACAATATCCATAGTAATTCAGTTTAAAAAATGCCTTTCCTGTAGGAATCAGGATTAAGGGATTAAGGGATTCTTAAATCCAAGCGCTTGTATCTGTTTTCTAATACTCAGGTCATCTTGCACAGACATTCTCTTCGTCCATTGTACCCAGCCTGTAGAAGCAGGTTATGATCCTGGTATTGTTTTTTTCCATGAGTAGGTGCCCCCCCCCCAATATTTTCTATCTTTTTTTTCTTTACTCTCTACAGGAAGTCATTTTGTATGTCAAAATAGTGATAGGAAGTAATAGTACTTAGGCCAGAATTGTGTCCCACCACCCAGGATATGTCCCCTCTGTCTCTGCTTCAGGTCTCATCCTCTCACTGGGCCTTCTTGAAGTTTAACAAACTCACTTAAAGGTCAGCTGAATCAGAGTTTTTTCAGTATGATTTTCTTGTGAGGTAAACAGCTTGTCTTCTTCTTCTGAGAGTACAGACACTAGGATTTCTCTGTCCCACTCCTCCTAGGAAAGGTAGTTCATACCAATACTCAGTAACACCACCAACTGTACTCTCTTCTGAGAATTACATCTAAACTTTTTTTTTTATCTTTAGTTGCCACAGCCTGGTTCCCAGTGTTTACTGCCTCTTATTTTTCTTTTTTCTTAAGTTCTTTACTCTGAGCATTTCAAAACTCAAAAGACTTCTGGTTTTTTTTTGGTTCTACATTTTGTTCTGGTTGTTTCTAGCTTCATTCAGTGTACTCTATTTTTGGTTCAGAAAAACACTTAATCTGCAGCTACACTTTATATGTTCATAGATAGTACTAGACTAACTACCACATGTAAGAATCAAATCCTGCACTTTGTGGCTATAAGGTAAAAACCTTAACCATTATGCCAACCTCCCACCCAAATTTTTGAAAGGACTGTATAGTCTTCCTGTGTTTGCATGTCTACTTGTAGCCTTATTCTCTTAAGACATTCTAACATAAGCCTCAGCCTTTGTTATACATAGATTTTTTAACAGTTTCTGATATCCCCTTTCCAAAAAAAAAAAAAATGTAAGGCTGTGGGCTTATTTCCTTGTGGGTCCTTTCCTTTAACTTTGTGGTACTATTTAAATTCACTACTCCCTTTCTATTGTTTTCATAGTTCTAGAGAAATCCTTTTTAACTATCTTGTGCATTAAGCAGGGTACTGTTGCAATAGGATGCAAGGATTTCCCAAACTCAGTTTGTGTTTTCATCTGGGCTATAGGGTATCATTTCTTATCTCCATAGATATGTACTGCCTCTATGACTTGTAATCATATTGTTTTGTTGGCAGATATACTGGCCTTCTGTAAAGTGTGACCATACTACCAAAATATAATGCCCATTGTAATTCTTTTCCTATCACTAAAACAGTAGTGTCTACTGTTATTTAGTTATATGGTCAGATCAGAGTCTAAGTGACCTCAAGGACTTTAACATGCCAGGCCTACGTAACTCTCAACTATCCTGTATCTGCTAGAAAATGATGAATTTCATCTTAAAATAACAGGGCACCACAAAACTCAGAATGACTCCTTGAAATCACCATTTACTTGCACTGGTTTCTCCGCACATCATTAACATGTGTCCATGACCCTGACATCAGGTGTGATGATGTCACCACAGCAGCGACAATGACAGATGAGGGAGGTGGGCAAGAGAATACATGGAAAGTACTTTTTGTAAGTCAAAATAATCTTGTTTGTAGCCTAGATGGTGTCTAGTATTGAAAATAATAGTATAAAGGTATTTACAATTTACCACAGATACACATATACAGGCACAGCCTACATAAATAAGCAGGGATGCTGTTGCGTATATGGTGTGGAATAAATAGTGTTATCTAATTTCTGATTTGGATCTGTTCGTAGTTCTATTTTCTATGTATGCCTACCCCCAAACTCTAATACTAACCTACAAATCTGTGTAGCACTGATTTCCAATCTAGCAGTGTTGTTGTTGTGTCTTTCGGCTTTTCCCGGTTAGGGGTCGCCACAGCGGAACTCCGGTCCGCTAATGATTGGCAGTAGATTTTTTACATGCCAAGTTGCCAGCTCTGATGCACAACCTTCAATGAAGATACGCCCATTCACTCATGTCTCCACACAGAAGATGCTTTAGCTGAGAATCGAACAGGACAACGTCTTACTGTGAGGCGACAACGCTACCGCAGCACCACCACTGCAGCATCTAGCAGTGTATTGCATTAAATCTACTCCTTTAGAAGGGCTGGAAAAATATATTTTGCATGTAGTATTTAAGTGTAACACTGTAAAATCATTTAGCAGAGAAAGTTTAGTTTCACAACTAATGTTTAACTGATTGTAAAACAGACAAAGAAAATGTTCAAAGCTAATCCCCTCCTTTTTATATAAAAGAGTGAGTTACTTAAAAACAAAGTCAACATGTTACTAAGAGGGTGAATGCAGTTTATGTGCACCTGCAGTTGTTAAAGGTATTATCTGTGTGGACAAACATGTCCACAAAAATAATGTTTCCTTTCTAAAATTGGTATAGCGTACAGCAGCAGAACCATGACAGTTGTTCAGTATGTTGATTCATACAGGATGCAAATGGTTGCACTTGCATACACCTTAAATGAGGTTTGTTATTAGAAAGGTAAAGAACAGTATACAATCAAAAGCCCACTAAGCGCGAGTGGTGAAATATGTTGTTTTGTCAGCCCACTGAGCGCGAGTGTGAAATATGCTGTTTTGTCAGGACATGTAAAGATGCTAAAAAGATATAATTAATTAAATGTGCTTAGATGTTGAATGCATATTTTTATTTAACTAAATGTCTTGTTTCAGTCTCAGTGGAGGGTGCAGATACATAGCTTTGTAATTAAAAGATTAAATATACACAGTCCAAATTAAACAAATGAAAATGTATACATTTCACATATACAACCACAAATGAGGTAATGTGCTTCTTTTGTAGATGAAAAGGTCACCTTCACTTATACAGAGTTGTGTGTTTCACTGCAATGTATTGACTTTACAACATTTAAACAGACAAATAAACCTGCCAACTAACCATAGCAGGTGAATTGCACTAATGCAATAATAAAGTTTTATTAAGTGCTAACCAGGACTTCTTCAGAATAAATTACTTATGCAAGTCAAGTATTAAATGCATCAAGAAAAACCACCAATAAAATACATCCCACACCAATTAATTATGATTAAACATTCACCAAAAATACATAAATACAAAACACAGTAAAACATTGTATATAATTAATGCCTGTAATAAGTGGAATATTGCAAACTATAACATATACATATATTTGTATCAGTTATAACCTTCAAAAGTGTTATTAATAGATACTCTTTCATTTGGGTCTATATTAGAAGAATGAAATGACGAAAGAGTGAACACTGTTTCGTCGACACTTAAAACCCAAAGTCTGAAAACAGCGAAGTTATGGAACAGAGATTTTTTTCCCAGGGGGGAAAAAAAAAATCACTGTTCCAAAAAAAAAAAATATCTATATCTATATAAAGACAAAATAAAGTGGGGGGCTTCACCCCCCACACCCTCCTACTTAAATATACCAACTCCAAGATTGTACCACAATGGAGAAAACAGCAAAGTCCTGAGAATGGCCCAGCAATTTTTCCCTGGGAAAAAAAATCACTGTTCTATAACCTCACTGTTTTCAGAATTTGGGTTTTACGTGTCAACGAAAGAGTGTTCGCTCTTTCATCGCTTCACTCTTCTAATATAGACCCGTTTCATTCAACCCAGGAAACAAAATTGCTTCCAGTAATAGATGCCAAAGCAGCTCCCTGCATTCAAGAATGGCTTGCTAATTGCCTCCTTTTAATGAGTGATATTCTTTCCAAAACAAAAAAGACAAATCTATGAAAATGAGAACACAATACATAATGCTTTTACAAAACATTATTACTCTCTCACTTGCATATAGTATACAAATGCTTATAAATATGCAGTTTCAGGTGTCTCTCAGATTTGCCAATACAAAAACCTTAGCATGACTTGCATGAAACTAAATAAACTACCCCTACTAGTTGCGGAATGCATGTAAAAAAGCTGAAACATGCATGCCCACAGCTAGTGGGATTTGGCTTTACTGGCCTGAATGTAACCATAAAGACTTAAAAAGTAGAAAAAAAGTTATGGACATTCAGAAGCCATGTAGCTGAAACATTTTATGCCCTGAAAGGGTCATTTGCATATATACCATTGGCCTCAACTACAGGAGGTTTAAGGTATCACAAAATGAAACTTCTAGTTTATATATATATATATATATATATATATATATATATATATATATATATATATATATATATATATATATATATATATATATATATATATATATATATAAAACACAAGAACAAATGTCAAAAAGATAAAGAACCAATACACTGAAAAAGGAAAAACAAGTGTTTTTGCTAAGGGGCAAGCCCTCTGATTCTTCCATACCCCTACTAACTAAAATATCAACTCTGAGGTCACACAGCAATGCAAAGAAGGGTAAAGCACCTTTACTTGGATTTTTGCATGATTGTACATACCAGCACTTACAAAACATTCACTAACAGAGTAACATTACATATGGATCTACCCCCAAATAACCGAAACAAAATCACTCAACTACCACTACCCTCCTATATTACAGTTATTTAAAAATCACAGTTAAAGAAACAATTGACATTAAGTCCCGATTCCCATTTCATTTGACTACAGTGTCACTTGACATATTAGCAGGACTCCAACTTCTTTTATGTCCAAGTGTTGCATTTTTGATTTCTCATATGATTCTGAATTGACTGCCTGTTTGAGTGCCTGTATTAAATTTCTGCAATACTCTTAATATTTTTTCTGCATAATTTTCAAAAGCTGATAAAGAAATTAGTCATTTGTGATGTGCTCTACCTTGTTTTTCCCAGGAGCTAGTTATTTTAACAGTTAGGATTTCTCCCTGCCATTAAATTAAATAATAAGCTTGGTCCTGTTAAGTGTTTTAGGGCAGAATTAATATGAATAATTCTTACCTGGCGATGCACGGACTTACCAGATGAATGCAACAGAGGTACATCTGTCTGTACTACAGGTTCATTCTGTGAACTAAGTGCTGCAGAGATGCAGGGAAGAAATGAGGCCATAAGCTGCTACTTGTCACCTGTCCTCTGTCAAGGGCAAGCTATAGATTTTAGAACTGTCTGACAGCCCTTTGTTGAAGACAGTGGAGCCTGCAACAAGCAGTTATCAGAGGCAGAATGCGCAAACATCAACAGCAGGCAATTGTACTGAAGTGTGTATGAATTTATGAAACTGATGACATTGCATGTTGGACACAGGGGAGTATAGAAGGTAACACACAGCAAAAAAAAGTTAGCCCAGCAGCCCTACAGTGTCATGGTCTCACAATCCCACTCCCCATAGATTGTTTTGGGTGAGGTCACTGGGGGTATGATATAGATATTTAATGTGAAAAATTATCAGTAACTACTGTGATGGTCTGCATTCCTTTCCAGGATTATTATCTCTGCCATGTGCCAGCTGAGTGCTGCGATAAGCTGCAGCTTCCCCACAGTACTGAACTGGATTACGTGGGTAATTGAACAGTGAATGAATGCGTGATCAGCACCTAGTCTTAATAATGTATAACATATGAAGATGCACGTAAGGTGACCTGTTGAATGAATGCATGATCAGCACCTAGTCTTAATAATGTACAACATATGAAGATGTACGTAAGGTGATCTGTTGAATGACTGCATGATCAGCACCTAGTCTTAATAATGTGCAACATATGAAGATGCACGTAAGGTGACCTGTTGAATGACTGCATGATCAGCACCTAGTCTTAATAATGTACAACTATGAAGATGCACGTAAGGTGACCTGTTGAATGACTGTGTGATCAGCACCTAGTCTTAATAATGTACAACATATGAAGATGTACGTAAGGTGACCTGTTGAATGACTGTGTGATCAGCACCTAGTCTTAATAATGTACAACATATGAAGATGCACGTAAGGTGACCTGTTGAATGACTGTGTGATCAGCACCTAGTCTTAATAATGTACAACATATGAAGATGCACATAAGGTGACCTGTTGAATGACTGTGTGATCAGCACCTAGTCTTAATAATGTACAACATATGAAGATGGGTGACCTGTTGAATGACTGTGTGATCAGCACCTAGTCTTAATAATGTACAACATATGAAGATGCACGTAAGGTGATCTGTTGCATAAATGCATGATCAGCACCTAGTCTTAATAATGTACAACATATGAAGATGCACGTAAGGTGACCTGTTGAATGACTGCATGATCAGCACCTAGTCTTAATAATGTACAACATATGAAGATACACGTGGGTGACCTGTTGAATGACTGTGTGATCAGCACCTAGTCTTAATAATGTACAACATATGAAGATGCACGTAAGGTGACCTGTTGAATGACTGCATGATCAGCACCTAGTCTTAATAATGTACAACATATGAAGATGCACGTAAGGTGACCTGTTGAATGACTGTGTGATCAGCACCTAGTCTTAATAATGTACAACATATGAAGATGCACGTAAGGTGACCTGTTGAATGAATGTATGATCAGCACCTAGTCTTAATAATGTACAACATATGAAGATGCACGTAAGGTGACCTGTTGCCATTTTTGATTGCATGCTGATGCATTTCATTCCCTTTATAATGCCGCATCTTCCAAAACTGAATCTAGGTTATGAAAATGAAATATTCTGCAGCAGATTCAAGCTTTGAAAAACGTGTATATTAGTGGAAGAATCAGCAGACAGGAATCTGTAAATGACAGTCTTTTCTTGGCTGCATGTTTTCGAAGATACAGATTTTCTGAATTCTTTGTAATCAGTGTTTGCACTCATGAATAGACGAGAAGCAAGGAAGTCCATTCACTTTGTGCAAATGTCAAAATAATTCTCTACTTACGTCTACAGTCTTCTGTTAGCAGAGCAGGTCCACATAAGTTATAGACTTTAACATAGTTAGAGTTTCAGAAAAGATTTCCATTTTCTAGAAAAGAAAAGTCATCTGAGAAAATTCAGGACTGACTGGAAAGTGACATGTAGAACACAAGTACATTGCAATGAAGGGCACATCCTGCTCATACAAAGGACCCATGGAGTGGCTTGCTATGAAACAGCATTCTCTTACATGCAGGATTATCATAAGCGTAAAGCATCCATGCTAGATGCTGTGTTTGCCAAGCTCTGACATAGCTATATCTATTTATAGTATAGAAAGATGCACATATTGATACAGCACTCTACAGATGGGGCCACTATAAACTTAACAGACCCTTTATAACGTTGCTAGCTGTAAATGTGAATTCTGTGTCCCAGAACCTTAGGCCTGGGATACAGTCCCTCTAACACTAGGAGCTATACCATCCTTAACTAGCCTTCTTACGTTTCTAAAACATGGGGCAGCCTGCCCCTGCCCCTGCCCCTACCCCTGCTCTTTCCTTCTACCAGTCCCTCCTCCTCTTCACACCACCTTTTCCCAGTCGCTTTCCCTACAACAGTGTTAAAAAAGTAATCAGATACATTTTTGAGCGCATGTAGTAAGCAGACAGCATTCTGGTGCAGTTTGCCACTGTGACACAGGAAATGATGGATTTCTGAGTTATTTCTCTATTATGTATCAAGAGCAGTAAAAACTCCAATGGAGAAGACATAAAGCACCAAACCTAAAACTGATAAATAAAATCTAGTTTGGGAATCTTCTGAATTGACAACACAGCAGAATCTGTAGCGAATGAATAATAGTAAAGCGAGCTTTGTACATTGTACATTGTAGAAATGTGCAAAGAATATTTAGATTGTATTCCTCGTGTACTATGTGGACTTGTGCAGAGAATACTTAGATTACATTCATTGTGTTAAGTTTTTGCCACCTGTACAAATGTTTAAGTTTATGTGTGAATAATTAATATTTATTAAAACATTATTTGTGTTTTGACAATCTTTAACCACACCTTTCTGAGTCACCATCAGACTTAGTACATTTTTGAAAAACATTTGGTCAAGCAACACCCTTAAACTTCAAATAAGGGAGTAACCCAGACTCTTGTGTAATCTCTTCTAAGAAACTGTGCATTGAGATGTACTTACAATCTAAAAGGCAAGTACAGAGGTGATGTTATGTTAGAAAGAGTATAAAAACAGATGTTTTGACTGTAATTTTGTCAATCACTTTAACTGACAAGCGTATTTATACTTCATGACTGACCCTCTTGTGCCTCATTTGCTTGATTTATGTAAATGGAATATTTTAGCTGTCTTGCAGGTTGATTCCTGTTGCAATCACCTTCTTGTATCTACTCCTACCGAAGGTCTCCTGTACAACACTTTCTCTGCTTTCAACCACTTTACTTACCCCACCATCTATTCCAGAAAATAATAAGGCAATTTCCATTTAATGTTGTTAAAACCTCCAGTATATCCAGCAGTACTGTACCTACACCCCTCTTAACTCCGCCCATCTGACACAAATCAGGTACTGTCATCCAGTGATCCGCATACACCTACCCTTGACATTACCTACCTGCTCTGCCTTAATAATATCTGGGAATATGTTCAATCTCTTCATTAAGTTTCTACCAAAACCCTTAGCACCTGAATTACTTGTGTATTATAAATATCTATTATTTATTTGTCTTTGTTAACCAGCAGCAAAAGTCAGACTGGGCAAAAGTCATTTTCAGCAGTGGCCCAGGGAGAAAGTTACACATGGTATACATTCATAATTACTTGGTAAAAACTTCTATACATCAGCTTATTTACATGATTTTTAAATATTTCTTACGTAAGCATAATATTTTAGCACAGAAAACAAGAGAGAAATTAAAATAAATTGGCTAATGATTGAATAGAGAAATAACATACAGTAACAATTTGTGTATTCATAGCATGATGGCTGCAGGGAAATTATTATAGGTTCATAGGTAAGTACAAGGCTACTTACCTTAGAGGACCATTTTAAGCCTAGCTAATTTCCCTTTTTGTGCTTGAAATAACCTATCCCATTAGGTTATAGATTGACCTTACCCATCCCATGTCCAATATTTATATATTACTCTTAATCTGAATAACTGGGATCACACCATAGATAATTTGAGGGGATCCATGCATGGGATAAAGCATTCAGTAGCTGTTTCTATCTATTACTAGTATCCATATTTACCTATACTGTGTACCTATATTGTATCCATAATTACAGTATCATTTCCCCGGTATGGTCAGCACTTGCTTGCAAACTCCTAAAGGAAGTTTTACTCAGCAAGGATGGGTGGACATTACCAGAACATGGATTGTTATTTGGTTTCCATGGCAGCTGTCTTAGTGTGAGTTTATTACAAGGCATGTAGGGCTATGAAGTTAATAACTGCAGAGGGGTATAAGAGCATTTTCTTGGAACACTAATTGGTTGACTAATCCCTTTAAAGAAACAGAACTTGGGATTCAGAAGCCATAGCAGCATTGTGGTAAGCACTTTTGTGTGACAACCGGACACATGCACGGTATGTGTGATTCAGAGGCACACATAGTGTAAATGGTGAATGCCAAGCAGCTGACCTAGTAATGGTATATACTAATGGCTGTATAAGCAGATGGTAATGAGCAACAGTGTTAAAATGAGGGTGCCATGTATGTAAATGAGTTAAACCAAAATGGAGTAGTGATTCAAAAATGCATAAGGAGCATGGTATGATGCTCTAACACCACTGTTGTTGTTCACAACTAAATCCTTGTATTCATTTCTTTGAGCTATGGGAAATATTAAGGGATGCCACAGCATTAGTTCATGTGCATATTCAAACCGCTATAATTGCCGCTAGTAACCAAGCTGGTGCACATCATCACCACTGGGGGGTGCAATCTTCCACACTTAGCATTTAATGGATTCCACAACATCAACATTATGGAGTTGGACTGCTACTATTTGCATAGGGACAACCATGCAGGAGCTGTTGACGTGTTGGCCTCATCTACAGACCTGTTGGAGTCAGGGATTACATATTACATTAGATATC
This sequence comes from Protopterus annectens, assembly GCF_019279795.1. NCBI lineage: Eukaryota > Metazoa > Chordata > Ceratodontiformes > Protopteridae > Protopterus > Protopterus annectens. Next base: position 694,413,697 of record NC_056751.1, on the reverse strand, counting down.
AAAGTATGTGATGCTTTACATATACTAGCAACAGAGATGTTTTAGCAACCAGTTTGGGAAACAGTGGTGGGTTTTCAGTCATTTGCCTCAAGCATAGTCTTACCAATTTCTCAGTGCCATACTGCAGTATGTGAGGGAACATATGTGGTTTACACTTACCACAGACAAGACAGAGTGAACAACATGTGGGGCTTTTGTGATATAGACCATTTCCTTGAGGTATTGGGGGCCATAGACTGCACCTACATTGAAATAAAGGCTCCAGCTGTGGTCTGGGGTGAATGTATCTCTACTCTGTACAAGTATCTGTCCATTAACTGCCAAATGGTCTGTAATGCGCTGCCTTTTGGTTTATAGCTCCAATACGAAATCCACAGAATGAAACAGATCAGTGGTACAACTATGCCCTAAGACAAAGTCAGGTAATTTTGGAGTGTGTACTCAGGCTGCTAAAATCATGCTTTTTCTGGCTGGATGTATCAGGTGGTGCCTGCAGTATGACCCTACAATGTCTGGTAAAATGTTGTCATTAAGTTAAAATATCATACTTAATATACAGTTGCAAGAAGAACAGTCACCAGTAGATGGTGGTGGAGGCTGAGCCAGATGAGGAAGCCATGGAGGACACAGCAACAGAGGATGGACTTGCTAGATAGAAGTGGGCACAGTACACCATGTCATGGCAAAGAAACTGGCACATAGCTTCAGCCCATAGAACAGCATCTGTATTACAGTAAAAATGATGCATGCTGACCCAACAAAAGCCTGCACGTACATATGCATTTGTTAGCCACATTGTGTATTGGATATAGACAACTCCAGTAACAAAATACAAAAGGCAGGGCACAGGTATCATCATTTGCACAGGTGGCAGAGGGAGCAGAAGTGTGAAATGTCTTCCTCAGGGAATGTGAGTACTGCAGACAATACTAAAGTAAAAATGCACTCTCTGTATGAGCTGGACTAGAGGAGGATTTTTGCAGAAAGCATTATGAAGGGCTTGGTGTATGAGTGTGTAAAGCACTGAGGGGTGCGGTGGTTGTAGTGTGTGTGTGTGTGTGTGTGTGTGTGTGTGTGTGTGTGTGTGTGTGTGTGTGTGTGTGTGTGTGAGAGTGAGTGTGTGATTGTGTGCGTGTGTGTGTGGGAAGGACATGGGGCCACTGTGCAATGGGGGAGGTGCATGGGTGCAGTGTGCAACGGCGGGAGCATGGGGTCAGTGTGCAATGGGGGTGTATGGAGATCTTTGTCTAGGGCTCCATTCATCTAAGGCTGGCCTTGTTGACTGGAGTCAGATGTCTGAGGTGTTTATGGTCCATAAAATGGTTATAATGAGTGGGTAGTGAGGCAAATAGTTGAATGTGACTGATACCATCTGTTGCTTATTCACATGAACTTGACATGCTAGAGACCTGCGGCATTCCAATTAGCCTCACCCATTCATTTGCCTCTTGCATCTGCACTTGCTTTGAAATCCTCAGATGCTGCTGATGTATACCCCACTGAGATTATTTCTCCTACACATAACTGAGCACATATATGCTTCCCACAATGTCAGCCCTATAAGCACCAATGAATCCTGCCCCCCAAACAAAAATCATTGTTATTTTCAGGTGAGCATACTAATAACAGTGTCCTGCTCTTATGGTTAAATCCACCATATAAGTGCTGTGCACATATCCTATACACCCATGAAAGTGTGCCATCATGTCCTAACTCAAGGCTGCACTGCATAATTGCTGCTGGTAGTGTCTCCCATTACCCTTAGTATCCCTTCTGCACAGCACCCTCATAGCCTTCAACTGCTACTTTCTTTCTCCCTTTGCAAGACTTCACAGCTACTACCAAATATAACGTAGAAGGTATTTCACAACACAAACATTTTTGTACCTCCATTTGCAGGATTGCAGAAAGAAATGCACTTACTTTAAACAAATTGTATCTCAGCACATCTTCCTATTTCTTATTGGCAACACCTGGAGCACCTTTCCTTACTGAAGCTCTACTACCTCTGCTGCAGCACAACGCACCTGGAAACTCTTTCCTTACTGAAGCTCTACTACCTCTCTTACAGCACAGTGCACCGGGAGCACCTTTCCTTACTGAAGCTCTACTACCTCTGTTACAGCACAGTGCACCTGGAGCACCTTTTCTTACTGAAGGTCTACTACCTCTGTTACAGCACAGTGCACCTGGAGATTCTTTCCTTACTGAAGCTCTACTACCTCTGTTACAGCATAGTGCACCTGGAGCACCTTTCCTTACTGAAGCTCTACTACCTCTGTTACAGCACAGTGCACCTGGAGACTCTTTCCTTACTGAAGCTCTACTACCTCTCTTACAGCACAGTGCACCGGGAGCACCTTTCCTTACTGAAGCTCTACTACCTCTGTTACAGCACAGTGCACCTGGAGACTCTTTCCTTACTGAAGCTCTGCTACCTCTGTTACAGCACAGTGCACCTGGAGCACCTTTTCTTACTGAAGGTCTACTACCTCTGTTACAGCACAGTGCACCTGGAGACTCTTTCCTTACTGAAGCTCTACTACCTCTGTTACAGCACAGTGCACCTGGAGACTCTTTCCTTACTGAAGTTCTACTACCTCTGTTACAGCACAGTGCACCTGGAGCACCTTTTCTTACTGAAGGTCTACTACCTCTGTTACAGCACAGTGCACCTGGAGACTCTTTCCTTACTGAAGCTCTACTATCTCTGTTACAGCACAGTGCACCTGGAGCACCTTTCCTTACTGAAGGTCTACTACCTCTGTTACAGCACAGTGCACCTGGAGACTCTTTCCTTACTGAAGCTCTACTACCTCTGTTACAGCACAGTGCACCTGGAGACTCTTTCCTTACTGAAGCTCTACTACCTCTCTTACAGCACAGTGCACCTGGAGCACCTTTCCTTACTGAAGTTCTACTACCTCTGTTACAGCACAGTGCACCTGGAGACTCTTTCCTTACTGAAGCTCTACTACCTCTGTTACAGCACAGTGCACCTGGAGCACCTTTCCTTACTGAAGCTCTACTACCTCTCTTACAGCACAGTGCACCTGGAGACTCTTTCCTTACTGAAGCTCTACTACCTCTGTTACAGCACAGTGCACCTGGAGACTCTTTCCTCACTGAAGCTCTACTACCTCTCTTACAGCACAGTGCACCTGGAGCACCTTTCCTTACTGAAGGTCTACTACCTCTGTTACAGCACAGTGCACCTGGAGACTCTTTCCTTACTGAAGCTCTACTACCTCTGTTACAGCACAGTGCACCTGGAGACTCTTTCCTTACTGAAGCTCTACTACCTCTGTTACAGCACAGTGCACAGGGAGCACCTTTCCTTACTGAAGCTCTACTACCTCTCTTACAGCACAATGCACCTGGAGCACCTTTTCTTTCTGAAGGTCTACTACCTCTCCTACAACACGACAAGAGTCTCTCCAGTCACTTTGTCCTTGTATTGCTTTGATTTGGGCTTTTAGACACAGTGATTATGCAACTGGGAGGTTCCTTCTTGACTGGATATTTATTTCAAATTATCATTCAGCTCTGTATGCAGCAGGTGACTGGGTAAATCGCAACAGTTGCTGAAAATGTAATTGTAGAGTTTGGGTCCATTTCCCAACTTTAACTACAGACAGTCAGGCAGTCTGTTGATTGTTGATATTGTTGAAATAAAATATGTTAGAAGTCAATCTCTGGGGAAGACACTGACTGCAGATGGCTTCCTTCAGATTTTCTGGTTGATGGATGTAGACAGGGCTTGTCATCTTCTAAGTAAACTATTCCTTTATACGTTAAACAATGGGGAATGTTGCCCAGTCATGAACAGGCATTTCAGTTGTGACTCATAAACAGGATAAGGACCTTCTATTTATTAACATCCTACTACAGAGCCATTTCAATATTAAATCACGATTACAAAGTGCCCGTGGCCTTTTTGGAGGCAAATTTGGGTAAATTAGTACCTGAACTAATATACCAGTATGTATAGTGTTTTATCTGTGTACATCTTTACTCCTTCACTACATAATGACTGGTCAATTTTTATATCTGCATCTGTTATGCTATTTAATACAGTTTATTAAATATAAGAAAACAGTGAATACTGGATTAATATTTCTTTTTGTATGATAAGAAGGCAGGTAAACATAAACTATTCTGTCAGTAGAAAGCAGAGACAGCATAGCTCCTGTATACTTTAGTAATTGTTAAAATAAAATCCAGTCAAAGGATTATTTAGCGGCATTCACTGCATTTAGTGGCTTAACCACTTTAACATAGTTCCATTTTTAGTAGCACACAACTCTGGGTAGTGTCTATGATAAACTAAAATTTATTTTACCTTCAGAGCAGCATTTAGGATGCCTTTTGATTTATGACACTAGGTACACTCCAAACACTAACCCAGAAATCATTCTCCTCCATAGAAGCTTGAAAACTAAACTTCTCCTAACTCAAAAAAAACCCACTAAAGTACTACTGTTCTCTCTCTCCCAAATCTCTCCTTGCAAAACTACCTTTAATATACTGTCATCCAACAAGCCCAATATAGAGCTAGTATCCCACACCAAACTGCTAGGTGTGATTATAGACGACAACTCGAAATTTAATTTCCACCTTCGGCAAGCCATAAAGCAGATACACCAAAAACGAAGCTTCCCCTACAGAGTAAACACTACCTTACTGGCTTTGCTAGATAAAACGCAGCCGCTTATTTTCTACACCCCTCCATATTATATGCCTCTTGTTATTCTAACCAATTTCAATTGCTTTCTATCAGCCAAACTACAACAATGCTACAATAAAGTAGCTAAATTTGTAACCAACCAGTAGTATAGGTTACATCACTGCCTCTCTCTAAAACAACTAAATTGACTTGAACTAAATAATTCTCTGTTGCACTCATAATTAATTACAACCTTCAAACTATTGCATAACCTTGAAAAATACCCATCTCTTCACTCTGCAGTTTAACCTTATACTTCTAAGTGACTACAGCGCTTGACTGACAAATCCCTACTGTCCATAACCAAACCTAACACCAAAGTGGGATACTCTCTGTATTCACACTGCATTGCTAATAGCTGGCATACCATCCCACTCTACTTAAGAACTGTCTGACAGCTAAAAGACATGAAATGCCAACTAAAGCAACACCTGATAGATGAATCTCTCTGCACCTGCACTACCCTTGGTTAAACTGGTACTAATGTACCTATATGAATTTGTGCCACAACTCTCTGTTGCACAAAACCTAAGGTACTGTTTTCACAACTATACCCTCCTCTATCAACTCATTTTCTTTAGCTTCCATATGTCTGCTGCCTTCTTTTCTTTCTTTGGGCTGCTCTAACTATTAATCTAAAAAAATAATGTATTCATATACAACCCATATAACTGTTATTTTTAATCAAACTGTTTGCAAATGATGTAACTGGTGTCAAAGCTGTCTGAATGGAACAGTTGTTCATGAATGAAATTGACTGTAAATAATAAAATGATACGTATGATGTCCATGATGTCTGTATAATGGAACTTTTCTCTTTAGGCCTGCACTGAAACTGAGCACTCCTCAGTCGGACTTTCCTGGTAAACAAATGCCAATAAATAAAATGAATAGTAACATCATGCATGCTGTGAAATGTCTGGAAATAAGCTGCTTAACAATTGAATAATTAAGTAAGACACACCTAATTTGAAGACCTTTAAAAGATAAATTGGTATCAAAAACATTTCTGTACTTTCTTGGAGCCACTCCTTAGGTAATGTAGCCCACATCATAGATTGTTCTTCATTGTGACAGAGAGTGTACTATAGAGGGAAAAGCCTCTACATATTTGTAATAATTGTTGTTAGCATAGATATCAGATCTGTGCAAGCATTGTAACACTAAAACACTAAGGGGTTGGGACCAGGTGCAATGGTTAAGGTGTTTAACACAAGATGCAGGGTTTAATTCTCACTTGGAAAAAAAAAGGAAAAATGTCTCACAAGGGAGGTTAGCCTAGTGCTTACCCATGAACTTTAAGTGTTTTTTTAGGGAATATGGTATGATAGGTAAGATTTTTACCTCATAGACACAAAGTACAGGGTTTGATTCTCACCTTTAAAAGGGAAATTGGCTAGACTTAAAATGGCCCACAAGGGCAGCTAGCCTAGTATTTAGCTATGAACATATGAACTAGAGCAGATAGTAATTAGATAAATGACGTGGTTATGTTTTGACTAGGGAAATCTAATCATAATTTTCCATATGGTTTATATTTTGAATAAAGTTTTGAAATCCTGGAAGACAAAATTCCAGTAGGAGGCTTTACTTCTGTCATTTACTTCCTCAAATTCCTGAAGAAGTCATATGTTTTGAGAAATGGAATAAGCCCTCTGGGGGATGGGGGTGAGGTTCAGGCAGTGGGGGGGGGGGTTGTGAAGATGCTAAGGAAGATGTCTACTAGGGAATATGTCTTTTACCTGAGTAGAGGCTTCAGAATGGGAAAGGGTGGCAGGACAAAGAAGTAGCCACTCTAAATGTGAGTGGTGGGTATGTGGGTTACTGTAGGTAAGGAGAGGTTGAGTCAGTGATGGCGAACCTATGACACACTCGTCAAAGATGACACACAACACAATATTTTGAGTGACATGCCAGCGATCACCAACACCTGAATTACCAAAGACACTGCTTTTGCATCCATTGCTCATGTGAAGTGCACCAAATTATTTTGAGTTTGGCATCTCCTAGCACACAAGGTTCACCATCACTGGGTTGAGTCATGGGAAGGAATCTAAGGGGAGAAATAAAGCACTGTTGTGTGCATCGAAGGAAGAAGGGGGAAGAAATGCATGTGAAGGGTGTCAGGTAGCATGAGGAACAAAGTGTGGACAGGAAGAGGGCTGAATGTCCAGTGGACAACAGAGCTCACATTATAGTAATACAAGCAAAGTGACTAAGCAGCAGACCCAGTAAAGACCTACTGCTACTAATATTTAACCTAGACAAGAAGGAGTTTAAAGAAGCCACTGGACAAAAATGAGTAAAGAGCAGCAGACGTGTGGAAAGACTAAAAAAAGATGGCATCATATGTGGGTCCTAAATAACTGGACTCTGAAATGTTACAAGGATCAGCTGGAAGAAAAACAAAAAACAAAAAACAGAAAAAAATCTTATTCCTACATGTGCTATATGGTAGACTGGGCAAGAAGAAGAAAGATTAAAATAGCAAGGACAGATATAATTTAATATTAAACCAGACACCAGGCTGGCCACTGTGGTGAGGGCAGTCACGGTGGTGCAGCGGTTAGCGTTGCTGCCTCACAGCAAGAGGTTCTCTGGTTCAATTCTCGGCTGGGGTGCCTTTTGTGTGGAGTCTGCTTGTCCTCCCTGTGGTTGCGTGGGTTTCCTCCAGGTGCTCCGGTTTCCTCCCACATCCCAAAAAGACATGCAATAGGTGAATTGGACACTCTAAATTGGCCCTAGGTGTGAGTGCGTGTGTGTGTGTGTGCCTCCTGTGGAAGGTTGGGCACCGGGCTGGCAACTCGACACCGTAAAACTCCACTGCCAATCATGAGTGGACAGATGATCCACTGTGGCGACCCCTAACTGTGAAAAGAAGAAGAAACCAGACACCATTGTGGCTGATGTGTGGAAAACACAGGCCATAGTAGGCTGTGTTACAATGGATACTGAATGACTTGAACAAAAATGATCATTGCAAGAGCCAAAACTAAATAATATTATGAGGCATGTATGTGTGTATGTATGTATGTATATATATATATATATATATATAGAGAGAGAGAGAGAGAGAGAAGAGAGAGAGATATATAAAATAACTTTGAGATGAGGTCAAAGTCTATGATAGTCAGTTTAAATAATGGAAGTGGAGAAAGGTGCAGAGGAGAGAGACACAACAAAATCTGAGCAGGATTGGATCACTGAACTGGCAGAAAAAAGTGATGATCTGAATCCAAAATTCAACCAGAGCCCACAGGGTAGAAAAAACAAATAGTGTCTTAAATTCAAAGGGCCAGTAAATAATTGTTAAAGATGCACAAAGGTGAGACTGGATCCTGAGCAAGGCGCATTGCCATCAAAGGTGAGACTGGATCCTGAGCAAGGTGCACTACCATCAAAGGTGAGACTGGATCCTGAGCAAGGCATGCTACCATCAAAGGTGAGACTGGATCCTGAGCAAGGCCCACTACTATCAAAGGTGAGACTAGATCCTGTGCAAGGTACACTACCATCAAAGGAGAGACTGGATCCTGAGCAAGACGCACTACCATCAGAGTTGAGACTGGATCCTGAGCAAGATGCACTACCATCAAAGGTGAGACTGGATCCTGAATAAGACACACTACCATCAAAGGTGAAACTGGATCCTGAGCAAGATGCACTGCCATCAAAAGTGAGACTGAATCCTGAGCAAGGCGCACTACCATCAAAAGTGAGACTGGATCCTGAGCGAGACTGTCTGAAAGGGTGGCCTGATGATAAGGTAAGTGAATGCAAATGTACCTGGAGAAATTTTGGCACAGGTACATCAACATGGAGTAGAGATGAGTCCAATGTTATGGCAGTTAAAGCAAGAGAAGGCAGTTCGCTGCCTGGAGTATTCAGCAATTAGAAACATCTAGTGGCAGAGAAGGGCACATTATTCCTATACTAGAGTGGAAGCAGTTACATTTTATGTGGAAACAGTGAGAGATATGAACAATGGTGGGAACAGACAGTCCCTGGAGGAGAACAATGGAACCATCAAAAAAGAAGAGGAAGAGATAGTGAGGGAGTGACGGTCTGTGGAGGTTTGTCATTCTGCAGCAGGAGGTGGCATAGCAGAGTCAGCAGTTTGAGGAAGTTATGACACCCTTAATTGGGAGAGGTAGACCAGAGAATAAATATGCTCAGACTACCATTTAAACACCTTGAATTGAAAGTAAGAAGATTGTTATGGATTAAACAAAGTGATCTAAAGGAGGAGGACAAGGTAATGGAGCAATGGAGTGGAATAGATGAAGAAATCAGTCAAGATGTGCTCCTAATAGAGGACTTGCAGAGGAGAAGGCCAGAAAAAAATCCATACCTAGGCAGATGACAGCGATAATGCATTGGTTAACTACATAGAAAAAGATATGCCAGGCTTAGACTCTACAGTGTGAACTAGGGATAAAGTGGAGCCAGGGAAAATGCAGGACTCTCTTCTGGGTGGGGGCTCAGACAAATGATGCCTCACTAAGTGTTTATTTTCTGTTCTGTGTGTGTCACAGATAAGGTACATATGCAGGACCCTTGTGTGTGTGGGGGCTCAGACAAATGGTGCTTCACTAATTGTTTATTTTCTGTCCCATGTGTCTTACAGGTGAGGTACAAAGTCAAGAGGGTGAGCTGCAGGTGGAGTTTGGTCTTTAGAGGACAGGTCTTAATGGTTTGAGGAGTAAGAGAATGAAGTGACAGGAACTCAGATTTCATACTGAGTTAAGACTTTATTTTGGTTAAAGAAGAGTTGATATCCAATCAGAATGAAAAAAATGCTTCAAGGTTTAAAATGTTTTACATGTGAAAATGTGGGCAAAGTTAGAGGAGGGGTTATCCTCTAAGCCTGCCAAGAGTAACAGGGGATATTTGCAGGGTACATGGGCAATGTAAATATCAGGTTGTTCATTCATGTTACTTGTAGGGAAGGATTGTACTCTAAATATAAAAAGTTAGGAGCTGAATGCATTTTGTGTTAGTGAAATGCAGTTTGCATAATGATTAAGCTATACCAACATCTGTCTTATGTGAAAACTACACTTTGCAGGAGTCACGTGAATTTCAGATTACACAAGTTAGTTCTATTATAGTAAGCTTTTTATACAGTGTGTGTGTGTGTGTGTGTGTGTGTGTGTGTGTGTGTGTGTGTGTGTGTGTGTGTGTGTGTGTGTGTGTGGTAATAGCCTGGGTGAGCAGGAAGCTTAGTTGAATTGCTTGGGGGTCTGGGGATATCCACTGTTGATTTATTAATGAGTAGGGTTTGAAAGTTCAATCTGTATTTTACAAAACATTTTATGGGTGGGCAAACATATTGTATGTATAAGTCATGTCAAAGCAAAACTGGTCAAAAGAAATTGCACTGCAACACAAACATAATATCCTGAGAATTCATGAGCAGTAAAGTAAAAGATGAGAAAGATTAGGGTAATATCATATGTAGGAGGGAAGCTCAGGAGATTGGGATTGGGGTGAGGTGTAAGATGAAAAGTTGATAGAGGAATCAAATGGGTGGGGGGGTTAAATAGCACGCAGTGAGCAATATCCATGTGGCTGTTAAGGCAGGTGACAGACAGCGACTTTGACATATATGGTTGGGGGGAGCACTGGTGTACCAATGTGGCATGCCCAGTGACCCATTGGGTCTAACTTCTGAGAAGTGTAGAGTAGGTCAGGGGATAGGGGAGAAGGGGGGGTTGCAGGGTAGGGAGCTTGAATGCAAGGTGTGTGAGCAATTCAACAGAGAGAACATATACTGAGTAGAATTAAAAAGGGAAACGTTTGATATTATATGCATAAAGGAACTAAAGTTATTGACATGGGAGTTGGGGAAGATGTAGAAGAAAGGGTGTAAGTAGGTGGGTAAATCGGTGGGAATAGACTTTGTACCGGGGGGGGGGGAGGAAAACAGGAAGTAGAATACTAGTTCAAGAGGGAGGAAGATTGTGGTGGGGGGAAAGTGTACTGGGGCAAATGGTAAGTGGGGGAGGCATATAGGGGTCATTTTGAGGATAAAAGAGTAGTTATAGGATCCTATTATGGTCCAAATGGAGATTATGTGGAAGGCATGATAGCATGTAATGGCTGTAGAAAGGATGAGGCACAAAAATGATAGACTGATATGGGTAAGGGCTGTCGACATAGTGTTAGACTTGAGTCTACATAGACTATATGGAAATGTAAAATGTAATGTGAAATTTCTGAGAATTTGAGGAAGTACAAGAAATGAATAGCAGTATCAGATACATGGCAAGACAAATGGGGGAGGCTGTAACAGTTTAAATATAGCAGCCATTTATTTATTTATTCATTCATTCATTCACATTAAGCCCTAATGTCTTAAGCATGCCCATAAGGCTTTCCTTCAAGGAGGAATCAGAGTGGTTATGTGTTGATATTCTCTAATTGATGCAACCCAGCAGATGATCCCACCCCCTAGAACAGGTATTTTTTTCACATTTCCCAGGTCTCTGTTGTTGAAGTCTATGTACCGTGTGTTCTCTAGGCAGGTACCATACTCTTCTTTCCCAAATGAGTTTAATGGGCTCAGCCCTTCACTCTTCTGCCTGGTATGTTAGCTCTAGCAGATGCCTGTGTCACTAGGCAAACTTAGGTCACCTGGGTCATTGTCAGGGATTTACCTTCCTGTGTCAGTGGAGAAGGATAGCAATTAATGATTATTAAAGGATACTTGTGCGTCTCTCCATTCATTACCAATCAACCTATATAACCAGTTGGAGTCATTTCCCAACCCATTTCCCCTGCACTGTAATCTCTTCCACTTTACCCTGCTTGGATTTACTTTTAAGCATATTAAACAGTTTGTTTTACATACAGGCTGATGCCTCTATAGGTTTAACAAATGAGGATTATTAGCTGACATTTTCTTTTTCTAAATGTATTTCCCAATGATTTATGTTTAAAAATGGGTAATTATTTTCTCAGCTTTTAAGCTGCTACCCATAACATTCCATTACTTCTTACATGTATATACTTCTCTATTGTTTTCCCACCTCTCCTCGACTAGTTTAGACCAGTTTACAGGCATTGCTGTATTCTGGGCTGTGGTGTAGTTCCTGTGTTGTCCATTGCCTTACTTGGATAGAAGGAAGTTTCTTTGCTCACCAGTGGGAGTGGGGAGCCTTGAGCAGCCTACCTGTCCCTGTAGGAAGTGACCTCAGCACAAGAAGCTGTAGTAATTGGTTGTTTTGGACCATTTCTAGCTCTTTTGTAGTTCACTGTTTAAAATCCGCGTTTGCATGGCTTTGAGCAGTTGTGCGCATAGTGCAGCGCCGATTAAACAAGGTTAAACTTTTTCTGGTTCCGCCAAGTCTGCTCTTCAAATTTTCCCTTAAGGAAGCTCTACTCTTAGTATAACCAGACTACTCACTATATTATAAGCCTAGCACTTGTTCTCAATACTTCTCTACTAAGTAAGCACTCTCGTACTAAGTAAAGCACTACATCTACTTACCACCCCTGTGAATATCCACTTCCCTTAAAGGTACAGCACTCCCTTATACTGTTCTAGCATGTCGAGTGGTAGATTACTGGCGTTGTCTCCAATTCAGCTGGTCAATCTGGGTATCTTGAGACAATGCTACAATTGTCTCATGTACACAGACAACCCTCTCCTCCTCCCAACAAACACAAATACATATGAGAGATGCAACTATATAGCCAAACTGGAGGCTGAACTCTCTCAACTCAGGGCTGGCATGACCAGATAGGAGGAGATGGCAACCACACACAACAATCCCAGTCCCACATAGACCTACCACAACTGCAAACCAAACACATACAAACACAAAGACATACTCGGAAGCTCTAATAAAAAACTTACCAAAACAAGAGAGGCTCCCAAAGCAGACATCCAAAAATCCACCACCTCAAAACAAAACACATGCAGCACATACTTCAATAAATCAGTGTGTCACCCAATCACAGCCCTTAAGGCCAAACACCTTGCCTGATACACTAGTAATAGGTGACTCTTTAGTCAGACACACTGATGTCCCGCTGACCAGGCTGAACAAGGCGAAGGTGACTGTGAGCTGTCTATCGGGAGCTAGGATCCACCACATAACACATGCACTCAATTCACTCCAAAGCAAGTACAAATATGACTCCGTCATTGTCCATGCTGGTGTGAATGACCTGAGACGTACCTCCCTGGACTACATGAAAAGAGACATAGAGGAGCTCTCCGATTATGTAGCCCAGGCTGGTATGACCCTGATCCTGAGCAGCATCTTGCCCTCACCAAGAATGATACCACAATACAAAGACAAGATGATCAGCTTTAACAATTGGCTCAAGTACTGGTGTCATTCTAAGGGGACCCAATGTCTGTCTGCCTGGGATGACATGTTGGACAAGCCACGCTGCTTCGCAAGGGATGGCTTACACCTGTCATCACAGGGCTTCCGGATATTGGCTAAGGCTCTTGCCACCCCCATAGTGCCTTTTTTAGGCAAGGCTCAAAAGACAAACCCACCTCCTTAGAAAACAAAAATGGAAAAAAACTAAGGGTAATGCTGCTCAACGCCAGAAGTCTAAATCTCAAGATGCAGGCACTTGATGCACTCCTCAGCATGGAGAACATCGACGTCTGTGCAGTAACTGAAACCTGGTTCAAGGCTCCTGAGAGCACCCCAGCACTACCAGGCTATACTGTGTATCATGCTTTTCGGCTCCAAAACCCGGGCCGAACCACAAAGGGAGGGGGAGTGTCCATATTCATCAAGGACACCCACACCTCCAGGTTAGTAGCAACACATGAAGCATCAGAGACCATACAGGTGCAACTAACCATAGGCAAAACTGCTACACAACTGGTAGCATGTTACAGACCACCCTCCCAATCTCAAGAACCCCACTCAGCCTTCCTGAAAACATTGGAGGATATGAATGTATCACAAAATACCATCATACTGGGAGACTTCAACTACCCAAACATAGATTGGGTACATTATTCTAGCCCAAATACCCTAGCCCAAAGGTTCCTGGAATTCATAAATTCAAATGCACTGGAACAACTAGTCACCTCTCCCACTAGGGGAGATAATATACTAGACCTGATCATCACAAACATGGGGACAAAATGCTCCACACCGGAAGTATACCCCTCACTAGTGAGATCTGACCACAAACTAATTACCCTGGATATACATATCCCACCTCCAGAACCCATAAAGTTAAAATCGCTGGAGCAATGTCAGACTCAAAGCCAGTCACAAGTGGTGTCCCACAGGGATCTGTCCTGGGACCCCACTTATTCGGCATTTATTTCTCAGATGTTAAAGCAAACATGGGAGGGCTGTGGCTGACAAAGTTCGCAGATGACTGCAAACTAGGCGCCATAGTCGATACACCAGCAGACACACACATCCTACAAAAAGACCTCACAGAAACGGACAACTGGTGCCGGAGTCACGGCCTTAAACTAAATGCCAAAAAATGTATAGTCATCCCCTTTGGGAAAAACAAAGTACCCACAAATTATCACATAGACAGCAACCCACTGATTATGGAAAAAGTAATCAGAGACCTAGTGACCCGAGTCGACAGCGACCTCTCATTTGACACCCACGTTGCCAAAGTGGTTAGAAAAACATTCTACCTTGCACACCTCATCATGAAGGGATTCACATCCAGATCCAAGGATGTCATTGTACCCCTATATTCCTCCCTCATCGGACCCATGATTGAGTACAATGCCCCATTTGGTATGTACCTCACCCGGCATTTGCAACAGCTGGAGAGACCACAAAAGTACCTCACCAAGAGGATCAAAGGTCTCCAACATATGTCTTATTCTGCCAGACTAAAGAAACTTCAGCTCTATTCAGTAGCATACCACCTGCTCAGAGGTGATCTCTGCCTGACGACAAGGCCATGTCCAATCAGGATCTGATGGACATGCTCCACCTCAAAAAATCCAAATCCATCAGGACCACGAAAGCTAAAGACTTAAACCTCGGCACAAGTATGAATAGGACATGCTGGAGGGATAGATTCATAACCCAGAGGCTTCCCATGCTTTGGAACAAGATCCCAGTTTGTATTAGGCAGAGCCCCTCACTGACTCTCTTCAAGAGAAATCTTGATGAGTGGATGGGAGATCGTAAGTTTACCCCAGGGGTCACATCTGTGTCACTGCTATACAGGGGTACAGTAAACTAATTCTATTATATAAGGGGACCTTCATTGTGTCACTGCTAGACAGAGGCACAGTATTCTAAATTTATTCTGTACATTTTTGTACCATTTCATGGGGTGGCAAAAGCCACATCACTATGGCTAGGCTTACAAATGCCCCAGGGCAGATAGCCTAGTACTATACTATGAAACTATGAAACATGTGCCATGGCGGGGCCTACTTATTCCTACTATTTTCACTGGTATTCTCAGCCTGTAGAGATAGTAACACACATGGTGGTGCATATAGAGATAGTAACACACATGGTGGTGCATATAGAGATAGTAACACACATGGTGGTGCATATTCTCAGCCTGTAGAGATAGTAACACACATGGTGGTGCATTAAAATGTTTTTTGTTGTTTTGTTAAACAATTCTTCGTTTACGGCCTGTGTGTTCAGTTTTTCATTTGTCATCAGCAACTTCTTTAGCAACCTGACCTTCCAAAATATATATACTGTGATGCAGTTTTGTGTCATCCATGTGATGGTGATTATATTTCTTCTGTGCATTTCTGTTTTATTATTGTTACTAACAGTGGTTATTAATTGTTTAAGCTGTATATTTTTCTGGTTGTCTAGCAGCAATTTTAGGTTGATTATTACATACCCAGTGCTATTTTTTTTTGTAAGTGATTAGTATTGTGATGACTGTGCCCTGGCCCAGCAATCAAGGAGCCTCAATCCTCAGCACTAACACCAGTCTCATATAAGAGGAAAGGATAACAAATACACACAATAAAGTACAATTTCCCAAGTGTACACAGAGATCAGTCAGTCTGGGACTGGTTGCTCCCTTGCTCTCCAGGTCCCCAGTAAGACTCTCCACTGATACAGCTAGAGGGTCCAGATCTCAGCCTAGCTGGCAAGCTAACCTCCAGTACCCTCTCTGTCCCATCAGTGCTTCATCTTCCTGCCCAGATAGCTGACACACCACACACACTGAGATAAGTATTTATACAACTTCACAGACACTCCTGGGAAAGTCTGACACAGAGTCTCCATCTATGCCCCTTTACCCAGACTATACAGTAGTAATTTTTGCCACCACCAGCTAATACTTATCAGCTACCCAAAGGCCCTTAAAATGGTGTCCAATTATTACTGTGCAATATTATTATACAATTGGTAATGTGATTATTTAGTCTAAGGCTTATTAGAGTGGCTTATTACAATAAACTCTATAAATATGCAATGTACTCTAGAGCTTACTTAATTCTACACAAACCAGCCACAGGTAAAGGTTTTTAAAAATATTTAATAAATAATTAAAAACAAAAGACAATACTACTACACCACATTGATATCTAAGAGTTCAGAGATCACACACAAACTTAAAACAATACAGTAGGAAAGTTCTGATATAACAGAAAAACACTTGTCTAACTTTCTTCTAAGTTCCTAGCTATTACTACAAGAAAACATTTTTCCAAGACACTACTTACATAAGACAACAGGCAGAGTGCTGATAAGTGGGATATCTAGATCAAAATGCTCACAGTCTCTATCTCTCTCTCTAACATTTTTTAATCCCACTAACAAACAGCTCTGCTAGGTCCTCCCAAATTACATCATTTTGACACTTAGATTTTCCCAGTATATACATTACATCATTTTGACACTTAGTCTGGAGTTCCCAGACCAACAAACTGCATTATTTAGCAAGCTAACACCTGCTCATGAAACTACAACAATAAAAGACATTTCACATGTACAGTCTAGCAATTATTCCTTAAGTTAAGACAATAGAAAGAATGTGTTTAGCCAACTGCTTCGGCATGACTATTTAGATAATTTTATTTCAAAGAACATTTGAAATGCTTGGCTTAGTTTTCCTTACAGCAGATGGCAATGTTGCAACAATCTTAAAGTTCACATTTTACAGTGTTTTCTTTCATATAAGAACACAAACCTGTATTTTACATTTATATATACAAATGATAGAATTATGTATCAAATTCTATTTGACTAGGCTGGCAGTCTTCGCCCATCTTCTCCCAATCTTCACATCTCTTCCCCCCTGGAGAACTCAAGCTAGTTTTTCAAGTGACCCTTGAGAAACGCTGCTTGAGAAGGTTAGGTCTATCTGGGTGTACCTCACCCCATTCCCTGTCTTGAGAGCCCATCTGCATTGCTACTTCCACTGTGGTGCTGCACTGACATATCATATGCTTGCAACCCCAGGCTCCATCTTAGCAACTTGGCATTTTGCTGACTGGCTCTGTTTAACCATGTTAGAGGGTTGTGATCTGTCATAAGAGTGAATTTTCTTCCATACAGATAAGGTTGAAGTTTCTACAATGCCCACACTATGGCTAGATATTCCTTTTTTACAGCTGCATAGCATTCCTCCCTGGGTTGGAGCCTACGACTGAGATAAACCACTGGGTGCTCTTCTCCCTCTGAAGAAATCTGGCTAAGTACAGCCCCCACACCATGGTTTGAAGCATCCACCTGCACAACAAATTCTTTGCTGTAATCTGGACTGGCTAACACATGGGGTCCTCCCAAAGCTTCTTTAAGCTTCTGAAAAGCCTGCTCAACTGCTGGGGTCCACACTACCTTATCTGGCTTGTTCTTCCTTATCAGGTCGTCAGGTCTGTGAGGGAAGCAGCCATGGTACTATAACTGGGGATGAACTTTCTGTAGTACCCTGCTGTCCCTAAGAATGGCCTCACCTGCTTTTTGGTAACAGGTGCAGGCCATGCCTCAATGGCTTCCAGTTTGGCAGGTTTTGGCCTTATCTTACCACCCCCTACTCTATGTCCTAGGTAGGAGACCTCTGCCATACTCACCTGACATTTGCTCGGCTTAATGGTCAGCCCTGACCTCTTTAGTCTGCCCAGCATCTCCCTGACATGCTGAAGGTGCTCTGGCCAGGAATGACTGTAGATGGCAATATCATCTAGGTAAGCAAGGGAAAACCCTCCTCGTCCTGCTAGGCTATTATCCACCAGCCTCTGGAAGGTTGCTGGGGCATTCTTCATCCCAAAGGGCATATTTGTGAACTTGTACAAGCCAAAAGGAGTCACAAAGGCTGACATTTCTCTAGCACTGGGAGTCAAGGGCACCTGCCAGTAACCCTTGGTAAGAGCAACTGTTGTACGATACTTAGCCCCACCCAGCTGCTGTAGGGCCTCATCTGTCCTAGGCATGGGGTAAGCATCTGACTCTGTGTGACTATTTAATTTCCTGAAATCCACACATAACCTGGTGCTGCCATCCTTCTTTTGCTCCAGAACCACTGGTGAGGCCCAGGGACTGTTGGACTCTTGAATCTCCCCTAGTTCCAACACCTCCTGTATCTCTTCCTTCAGAGTCCATCTAACTCTCTCAGACACCCTATAAGGGGCCTGCCTAATAGGCCTTTGGGGTCCTGTATCCACCTGATGCTGCAGCAGGTGGGTGCACCCTGATTTTCCAGTGAACATGTCCCCAAATTCCTGCAACACTGCTTGGATTTCTCGAACCTGGGTAGGAGATAGCTGCTGGGATATTGCTACCCCTTCCACCAAGTTGTCAGCCTGAGCCTCACTGAGGAGATCAGTCCCCAGTTCTCCCTCAGACTCCTCCTGCAATCCACTGCGAATGCTCAGCACAAGGGCTTTTCTATCATGGTAAGGTTTCATCATGTTAACATGGTACAATTTGTGCCCTTTCCATCTGCCTAGCACTTCCACCATATAATTAACATCACTTACCTTTCTTACCACCTTGTAGGGTCCCTTCCAAGCTGCTTGCAGCTTGTTGTGTCTGACAGGAATGAGAACCATTACCTGCTACCCCACAGCATACTCTCTAGCCCGAGCATTCCTGTCATACCACACCATTTTCTGTTGTTGGGCTTCTGTCAGGTTCTCTTGGGCCACACCCATGAGTTCCCTGAGTCTTGTCCTGAGGTTTAGGACATATGCCACAACAGACACATTGTGAGACTCACACTCACCTTCCCACTGTTCTCGAATTAAATCTAAAGGTCCCTTCACCCTATGCCCATACAGCAACTCAAAGGGTGAAAAACCTGTGGATTCCTGAGGAACCTTTCTGTAAGCAAACAACAGAAGGGGCAAATATTTGTCTCACTCCCTCTGAAACTGATCTGCAAATGCCCATAGCATGGACTTGATTGTAGAGTTTAACCTCTCAACAAGACCATTAGTCTGGGGATGGTAGGGGGGTGGTCTTTAATGTGCTTCACCCCAAAGGACTTCCACAGACAAGCAGGACGTCTGACATGAAATTGGCACCTCAGTCAGTCAATATTTCTTTTGGGAAACCTACCCTGCTGAAAATCTCTAACAAAGCATTTGCCACCTTTTCTGCCTCAATGGAGGACAAAGCCACTACCTCAGGATATTGTGTAGCATAATCCACTACCACTAGGATATACTTTTTCCCTGTGGAACTTGGGGTACTCAGAGGGCCCACAATACCCATAGCTACCCTCTAAAATGGCTCCTCAATCACAGGCAAAGGCATCAAAGGAGCTCTCACCTTGTCTCCTGCCTTGCCTACCTTTTGGCACTGCTCACAGGTCCTGCAGTACCCTGTTACATCTCTGTAAATTCCAAGCCAATAGAAGTTTTGCATAATATACCTCTTTGTATGTTTTATGCCCATATGACCTGCAAAGGGAATATCATGGGCTATGGCTAGAAGTGCCAGATGATAGGCTCTAGGCACTACCAACTGCTGTACTCTCTCACCTTCTAGCCCTCCCTCAGGGGTCCACTCTCTGTATAGTAACCCTTTGTCCCAGTATACAGATTCCCCCTTCCCTTAAGAATCAGGTGCCTGCCTAGCTACCTGCCCCAGACCTTGCAATGTAGGGTCTGAGAGCTGAGCTTGTCTCAAATGTCTTCTTGTAACCGTTCCAAGCTCCCCGTCCACAAGAAGTCTGGCATCCTCTGAAAGTGGTGCATCACTGTCAGCCTAGGTACTACTACTCACCTCAACCTTTGCAGTTACCCTGTCCAAGGAAACATCAGTACCCACAAGCAGTTATGGCTCACCTTCAGTCTCACTGCTACAGCATAGCTCACTTCCTGAAGTAACCACCTCACCAGTCCTGGCTGCAGGTTTGCAGTCTATCTGGGTCTCCCCCAGGCTACCAGACCCACATGCTTGTCTCCTAGCCTCACTGTGTGTAAATGCATAGTTACATGGTACTGCCTCATCCAAATCCTTCCCTCTCAGGACATCTGCAGGATGGTAGTTCCATACCCCTGTTTTCTCAAGACAACCCATTATTAGCATTTTGTCTTTCCCACTTACTGGCTTCCTCACTTTTGGTTCCCCACCTTGCCTCCGTGGCAAAGAACTGCCCTGGAATCACGAAGTTTTTCCAGGGCTTAGTTTAATTAAATGTATAAATTATAAATTCTAAAGTTGTTAAAACACTAACCTGTATCTCTGTATTACATAGGGCTTTATTTCCATAGTTTTTTAGATTTTTAAAGTTTTCTATATGAAATGTTTTATGACTGTTTTTTTAAAACTTAATTGCTTGGGTCATTTGACAATATTAATTGTATAAAATGGGTATTTTTACAACAGTTTCTTGTTCTGATGAAGTCATTGTGACGAAAGCGCTTATCCTTATGTCATTTGTGTTTTACAATAAACATTGTTTCTGCAAAATTCGGGGACTAGTTATTGGCAACATTAGCAGCCTTTTGGTTCATGGTTGTTACGCTGCTTTTGGCACCATTTACTTTCTTCTTCGTGTTTTGGGTGCATTGGTTGCCTACTAGACTCGTTTTCACAATATGGATATCAACGAGCTCTCGCCAGTGTTCGAGGAGGAAATAGACTCTCCTACCTTTCCTTGTAGTCAGCAGGCTGGAGTTACTAGCGACAATTTGTTTCAACGTATTCTATCTTTAACCAAAAAGGTCACTGAACTGCAGGGTGCAGTTCAACAACTACAGAATAGCAATAACGCAGGTACGAACATTTTCGCGACGATCCTGTGGAATTCTAAGGAGGTTACACTTCCTGTTTCCAGAGGTATGGCAGCAACTGGGACTGTATTACGTGTTAAGGAAACTACAATACAGGGAGCTGGCGCTTGTGGGGTAAATAACAAGGAAATTGGACTACAAGGAGCTGGCAACTTGGAAAATCGAATAGATATGAATGGTATCAACAGTACTGGAACTAGAACTGATACCTGTAATTTTATTCCTACACTCAACCGCTTGAAGGACTGATCCAGAAGGGAAAATTCATTTTTTGGTACCAACAGCAATTATAAGGATAAAAACAACATGGACAGTAGGTTAGTGGCTCTGGAAACGAAAATGCACAAAATTAGAGCATTACAATGTGATAATTCGTATTTAAGGGAATGTATTAATAGTAAAAGGGTTCCTAAGGGCCTTCGCATGTTCAAATTTCCTAATGGGTTAAAAAAGGGTGACCCAGAGTGTGAAGAGCTCATTCAAATGTTTGATCGTCATAGGCTTGAATTGATTGAATTTATTGTGAACATTAATAATAAAAAGATTTGTGATTTTTTAAAAGAAGTGGATGAAATTAACAGGTCTTTGATGGATGATGCACATTTTTATCAGTATTCTTTTAGGTATAATATTATTTTCGATAAAGTAGAGAATTAATTAAATAGTAACATTTTTAGGAAAAAGAAGAAATTATCTAGGGATGAATTTGAGTACAAAAATGGTTTGGCATACCCTTTTCCCAAAGCTTATTTAGGGGTGGACTTGAACAAAGATAACACTACAACTTCATCACAACACATCCATGACAACACGAATTTCAACAGGTTTAATAGTGATGGGAATGAATATGACACTGAATTTCCACCACTACGAAGATTCGAAAGGATTTTCAATAGAAATCAGAGTAGACAGGAAACTGATTTTTTTGGATCCCGGGGGGAAGGGGAAGCGGGATCCAAATACAGAAATCCCTCCTACCGGAGAAAGAACAGTTACCAGTAGTTTTTGGCAATGAAGATGTGAACAATGATGAAGGTATTAGTGTATCTGATAACAATGTTTTTTTGTATAAAGGTTTCAAGATTTTTAATTACGCTGAATTTCCTATTTGTAAGGATCTTTTTCATTTACTAATGAAGGGAATGAAATTTGTGCCTTCTAATAGAGATGAAATTAGTAAAATTTTAACTGATTTTAGGATTTTTGTTAGGAAAATGAATTTAAAATGTTTAAACAGAGACAAAGTAAATATTGACAATAAAAGGAATTCTGTTATATACAAAAAAAGTTGTTGGAACCCCCCCCTTATACCCCTATTAAACTCTTTTGAAAAAGTTACTGAGCAAGAGATTTATAAAACCCTACGAACACATATTTATAGGAAACACAATTTGACATCGGCAGAGAAAGTTATTATTTGAGTTAAGGGATAACCTGAACGTTAGATTTATGAAACCGGATAAGGGTGGGGGTATGGCTATTGTAAACACGGTTGATTATAAAAATAAAATAACAAATATTTTGAATGACAACACAAAATATGAGATTGTCTCTAGGAATCAAATTCACATAAGCTATAGAAAGATAAAATATTTTTTGGAGGATTCCTTGATGCAAGGTGTAATAAATGAAGAGGTTTTTAACTTTTTACATGTGGAGCATCCTGTTATACCTATTTGTTTTGGCATCCCCAAAACTCACAAAAACTTAAAAGATCCACCCTACAGGCTCATCATCTCAGGGCACAACAGTATCACCTATTCCCTTGGGGTCTTTATTGATCAAATGGTTAAGCATGTCTTAACCCCATTAGAGTATGTACTAGTGGATTCTTGGGATTTCTTAAGGAGAATCAAGAATTAACTTTTTAATGAGGATATCTACTTTTCTACTATTGATGTAGTGGATCTTTTCACCTCTATTCCACATGAGGTAGGATTACAATTTTTCAACGAAGTCCTAGTAAGTAGAACCAATCTGAGTGGTAGTATGATCAGTTTTGTAACAGAATTAATGGAACTTGTGTTGAAAAGCAATTTTTTTACTTTTGAGGGGGAATTTTACAAACAGGTTCGAGGAGTTGCTATGGGTAATAGCTGTGCTCCCATTTTTGCTAATTTAGTTTTATATGGATGGGAGAACCAGTTCATTTTCCCTTCTATCTACAAAAATGAATGGCACCTGTACCTAAGGTTTTTAGATGATCTATTTATTTTGTGGAAGAGGGACACCTTTTTTGAACAATTTCTCCATTATACGAATACCATATGTGACTATTTTAAATTTACTGGAAATGGTAATAGTGAAGAAATTAATTTTCTTGATGTAAAAATATTTAAGGATACCACTAACCACTTATTTCAATCTAAGGTTTATAGGAAATCTACTTTCTCCAACGATTACCTTGAATTCTCAAGTAACCACCCCCCACATATCAAGAGGAACATAGTTAAAGGGCAAATGGTTAGGGTTGTAAGGATGTGTTCCAATAGGACCCTGGCTGAGGCAGAAACTAAAACAGTTATGGAAATGTTCTTACATTGAGGATATCCATTAGATTTTGTAGAGAATATCAGGGACCAAGTGTTGAATGATTGGAATGGTAGATATCAACCATTATTAGGGGCTGGGGTAGAACTAACAAATGTCAATCAAAGTGATCAAAATGATTTTTCCCAAGCCATGGTTATTACATATGGTGAAACATCCAATGAGGTAAAAAAAATCATACAAAACAATTGGGCCATGTTGAAGGAAAATAGTGACCTTTTTAAAGTAATAGGCCGAGAACCCATTTTTACCTATAGGGTTGGCAGCAATTTGAAGAATATTTTGGAAAATAAACCTAATGTAAACAATAGGAAAAAAGGTACCCACAAATGTGGTTGTTGTGATTATTGTGGTTATATTAATGAAAATTCTAAGCTGAGCTTAGGCCCTTATGACATTGATGTTAATTTTGCATCTGGTTCATGCGTCACTTCAGGTGTTGTTTATCTTGCTAGTTGTAATTCCTGTTCTTGTTACTACATTGGCAAGACGGAAAGAAAATTAAACCGTAGGATATATGAACATTGCTATTGTATTAACAGGAAGGATGAAAAAAAATGCCCTATTTAAACATATTTAGGAGAATCCACTTCATAGTTTCAAGTTTGGTATATTGGAAGTTGTACAGGTGGATTTTAGAGGAGGGGATTGGAAAAATAAACTATTGAGGGCTGAAGCTAAATGGCAATTAAGGTTAAATGCTGCTGAATATCCAGGGTTAAATGATGCTATCAGCATCAAACCAGAATTAAGGTTTAGGGCTTGTAAATTATGACACCAACAACCTTTTCGTGTAGTTTCCTTTTGGCATTTAATTGCTAGTTCAGCTTTTGTTTTTTCATCTGCCCTGGAATCACCAAGTTTTTCCAGGGCTTAGTTTAATTAAATGTATAAATTATAAATTCTAAAGTTGTTAAAACACTAACCTGTATCTCTGTATTACATAGGGCTTTATTTACATAGTTTTTTAGATTTTTAAAGTTTTCTATATGACATGTTTTATGACTGTTTTTTTAAAACTTAATTGCTTGGGTCATTTGACAATATTAATTGTATAAAATGGGTATTTTTACAACAGTTTCTTGTTCTGATGAAGTCATTGTGACGAAAGCGCTTATCCTTATGTCATTTGTGTTTTACAATAAACATTGTTTCTGCAAAATTCAGGGACTAGTTATTGGCAACATTAGCAGCCTTTTGGTTCATACTTATTAGAACATGAAAATAAAAGTCTAAACCAATTATATTTGAAATATTGAATATTGTAACCAAGATAAAAGAAGTGGAAGTGGAATCTTTAGAAAAAGGGTAGGAGCAAATTACATAGAAATAAACAGAAAATGTGGGAACAATTCATGCAGAATGGTTCAGAGAAGGGGTGAGGTTTAAGGGAAGGCAGGAAATGAGCAATTTATGTAATGTTGGATCGATGGCAATTATACAAAATAATATATGTGTTGTATAATATTTGTAAATGGTAACATTTTCTTTCTTTTTACAAATGTATTTTAGCCCATATACTAAATTTAATTTAATAAATGTGTTAGAAAAATAGTGAGAAGGGCTCTAACTCCTCTACCCTTCCATCTCATTTCTTTTCTTCCATTACATGGATCTACCTAGTAGCTTTCCTCTGGATTTCTTCCAGCAGCCTAATGACCTTTTCCTTATATGGTATCCAGAACTGTACGCAGTACTCAAAGCTTTGTCTGACCAAAGCCGTGAAGAGTGGAGTATTAGTGCTTTTTTTTATTCTACAATCTATCCTCTTGAGGCCCTCTCATTGTGCTGCCAGAGGTCCAGTCCCAGTTGTCAAGAACAGCCCCCAAATAATTTCCTGCTCTCGTACCACGTGTCCACTTCTTCTGTCTGATATGCAAAATCTGTTTGGTGGCCCAAGTGCAGTAAATTTGCATTTGCTTGAATTGAAGCTCAAGTGCCATGTTTCTGCGCACTTATTCAACCTTTCTAAATTCTTTTTTAGATTTTACCTCCACTCTGCTCTGCTGTACTTATCTTTGTATCAGCAGCAACAAATGTATGTTCATGACCTTTGTTCCCTATCATATTTATGAGACAAAGACA
The DNA here is from genome assembly GCF_019279795.1 of Protopterus annectens. Taxonomy (NCBI): domain Eukaryota; kingdom Metazoa; phylum Chordata; order Ceratodontiformes; family Protopteridae; genus Protopterus; species Protopterus annectens. Next base: position 694,388,153 of record NC_056751.1, on the reverse strand, counting down.
CTGAAGAGTACTAGACCCAGCATGGACTCTCTCCCCCCATTGTAGTTCATTAGTAATTTCCCTAATTCCTGCCATTGCCCATCTCACTATAACTGTCTGTGTCTTATCAATCAGTGACACAGCTATCCAGTTGCTCAGACTTGTGTGGGATGGTATAAAAGGCCTTAATGAAGTTCATATTGGCTATTTCTACTGGTAATCCCCCATCAGGTCCACCAGGAATGCAGTGAAAAACCTGAATCAGGTTTGGCTGATTGCTTCTCCTGTCTACTAGGTTATCACTTAATAGTAGGAAGTTAGCCTTAGAGTAGTTCCTGAATATATCAATGTTATCTGGGGGGGGAGTCTGAATTTTAATTTTACAACAAAGGAGAGCATTTTTTTAGTCCAACATTACCAGAAGGGACATTATACTAGGGGGTGTACAGCACTTTCCTATATTAATATGTACCAGATCAAGTATGTTTGTGCCCTTGCTCAGTGTATTGACAATTGGTTTCAAGGAGTTTGTGTTTACAAAGTCCAGGAATCTCTGTGGCTGCACATTTGCTGTTGTATATGACTCTGAGTTAAAAGAAGGGTAATTACAGTTGCCCATGAATATTGTACAGGTTTGGATCTCCAGTAAGCTTAAATATGTGTTATGGGTTTCCTGGGTCATATAGGGGGTCCTATAGCTTATAAGGAAGTAGTATGGGATTTAGCCTATGGTGATTTGAATGTGGAGAAGCTCAAATGAATCTTACTGTTTCACCAGCCTTGATGTATATTTATTACAGATATAAACTGAGACAGCTCTACCTTTAGTCCCTAACTGTTTAGTAGCTGGTCTAAACATGTGGAAGGCATTACAGCCTTGAAATTGGTGCTTTAGGCAGCTTTAAACCATGTCTCAGTGACTGCATAATCACCAGCATTCGCTAGAAAAAAAGAGAGCTTGTAGTGAGTTGTGTTTTTGTTTAGACTTCTGGCACTGAGCAGTAGCACCTTTAAATTGTCTTGGTTTCAATTCCCTATGTTGAAAGGATTGTCAGTTGGCATTGCCTGAAAAGGTGCTATGGAGAAGGACAATGTTTTAGCTAATATTCAAAAGCCTACAGGGGAGAAGTGCAGACCATCCTCAGCAAAGGTATTGATCATCTCCCTCTTTGCTGATAAATATTGCACCCCCCTTAGAATGACACCAGAAACTAAGCCAATTATTAAAGTCAGTCATATTCTGTTTGTATTGTAGCTTTATCCTTGGAGAAGGTAAAATGCTGCTCAATGCTGCTCAATGCTGGGACACATATTCTGAGAGGTCCATCATGTCTCTCTTCATATAGTCTAGGGATGTACATCTAAGGTATTTAGGGTGATAATATGAAGTTAGGTTAGACAGTAGCTAATCAAACAGTACTGAAAAGAATTAATCAACTTTGTCTAGAATGATGACTAGTGGGGGGTTCATCTAAGTACTAGAAGTGCTGGTCTCACTACAGCTTCAGACCGCTGGAATTCAATGTCCATTTGCTTTTTCCCTCACCAGAAACAAAACAGTGGCACTAATCATAAGATAAGAAGCAGGCCACAGACTGTTTGGTGATCATCAGTCTTGTCCCAGATAATGCAGGGATCTTTAGACTTGTTTTATCCTTTTCCTGCTAGATGCCTTGAATAGAAAACTGACCAATCAGGAATGTCTCGCACAGACACTTGGTGCCCAGTCAGAGACAGTCAGCAAACACTGACCTCCTGTTCCTTCTCTCACTAGGAGCAAAACAGTAGCATAAATTCAAAGCTGGCTCCTACGAAGCAGTTATCCACCTTCCGGGTGATCAGAATTCTCCAGAAAATAATGTTTTTATGCTCATTCTCATGCCAGGGGTGAAACAGAAATGCTGATCCCAATATGACTACTGAGAAGTAATGTGGAATCTCCAATGATCGCTGATCTTAGACCGGGTGTTGCAGATTTTACAGGTAAGGTGAAATAAAGCGTTAATATCCTATGAGCTGCAGTATGCATTATGCAGTTAGGAAGATATGAAAGTTGGACTAACTCGAGCGTTAGCAGTCTGAGGAGAAAGTCACTAATTCTAAAAGAGGGATTGGAAGGGAGGTGCATACACAGTATTCTGGTTCTATGGAATACACTGATTGGACAAATGAATTTAAATATCTTAAGGGGGAGTGACTTTTCAAGATAATTTTGTCCTTACTGATCATAGCCACAGCATACGGAGAATAGCCAGTGAATGAGGACAGGGAAGGAATTATGTGGTGAAATTAAGGGGCAGTTAACTAGAGACAGAGTGAGTTGAAGAAGCAAACACCGTCAAGGTGGGAGCAAATCCAATTTATATGTGACTCGCAGGAGACACAGCTTTGGTTTCTTTCTAAGTTTAAATATGTAATAGAAAACAGAATGCAATTAAAGGACAATATAATGAAAATACACCACAGTATGCAAAACAGAAGAAAACAACATAACATAGAAAAGAGCAGTACAAGGAAAAGCAAAGTAACCTTTCCCTCGCAGCGGTCTGTGGCAGAGCTTCTCCGATCCTTAACTGATCTTTAAACTCCTCTCTTAGGTTGTCCCTTGCCATTGTCATTGACTTCTTATATTTATCCTTCACTCCCATTTTCTGGATGCAAAAATACAGTACATTGCAGGGAACGTTGTATACTGACTGGAAGGAACAGTAGAGGGAGAATCCAAGATTTTAAAAAAGGGACTAGTGGAAACTGATAAGGTGAAATGGAGAGCTTGGGGGGAGACAGAATATTAAATGCACACAAAGGGCAGCTTTGATACACTAATTATGCAATTCTGCCATATGAGAAATAAATGAATAAATGAAATCCATGTGGTATGGCATTAATCAATAAATAAGATGCTTTGTAGAGTATTTTAATCACTGAAAAAGGGGAAAAAAGTTGTCAAAGGACATTTAATAAATATGACTAAAAAAAACTTTAAAATACTGGTGCAGCTCAAATGTTTGGCTGCTTATAACACATAGCATTTTTGATCAACATCTGGCTGTATAAATTACAGTTACAAAACTGCTGAAATACCAAAACTCATCTTTGCACTAGAATACTTAACAGTTGGGCCAGGGCAGTGACATTGAGGGATAAATACCTGACTATGGCTCATGTGACTCTGGTTTGAGAAGCGGCTTGGGCATCTGAGGTGATAGCAAGGCAGGATGGACATGCCCCTCCCAGCAGGAAGCCACTAACCAATGATTCTCCCTGAGGGGAGGTGTGATCCAAAGAGGGTAATAGCCCATCAGATGTTACATCACTAAATACAGTTGCAGGCATGGGGAAAACAAAAGGATAGGGCATTAAAGAAAAAGCTCCTTCCCAGCAGCAGCAGTTGCTGGCATGACACCCCTACAGGATTCCCTTTGGTTCAACACCATCCCCAGCTGAAAATCAGAAAAAAAGTCTGTGAGTGACAGACCTGATGATGGTTGAGGGACACTGGGACAGCTGGAAGATATGAAGTAATAGGGGTGGGGACAAATAAAAAAAATAAAAAAGAGCTGGGTGTGCAAACTCAAAATGAAAGAAATATAACACTGTATTTTTACAGAACATTCTGAAATGTCTTAGAATTGAATCATTATTGCTTAATAAATAATGATGCATTTCCCTGCTATGCTTGACACACAACTAGTTTTGTACATCGTGCATAAGGTGTAATATAGAGGGGCATGTCTGTACCACATGTTATAGAGCGGTTCTATATGCAAACATTATTGAAGGATGTAATGGGGAATGCACACTGACATCCTGAAAACATGGAGAAACCCATATCAAGCCTCATATCCTTGGAGTGGGTTTCAAGAAACATGTTAAAAGCTTAGGTCTTTATTCTACATCATAGTTTTGACAAATCTATTTTAAGACAATGTGTGGATATTCTAAAACTGACATTTAAAGAGTACCTAAAGGCAATAATTTAAACATTTCAGAATGAACAATTTGATACAGGCCTTAAGTATCAGACTGCTAAATACCTGAATGAATGGAGCATATTACATGCTTTTATAGAAATATGGTTACAGTGTAGACTCCAGGTTCCGTAATTCTACACTGTGAGAATAAATTATATGTGGGTACACAGTAAGTGTAATGGATGGAACTGCATATCATTTATGCCGTAAATCAGCTGACAGAACAGCATTTATACAACTTTCAAGACTGCTTCTTAAAACTGTTTTTGTGTGAGGATAACACCTATCCCATACATGCAGATGCTTTAACCCAGGTATCCTGAGCTTTGTGTAATCATCTCCATGGTGTCCTAACTGCTGGGAAAAGGAGAGTTCCATCCTGCATGTCACATTTTTTTCAAGTGTTGTCCATCTCACCAATGTCCTTCTCCTATTAAGTGTGTCATATGCTATATTCACTGTCAGTACAAGTAACACAGGTTTGAGCCTGATGTAATGACCAGTCATATAATGACAGTATTAGACTGATGACTGATATTTCACATTTGTGACAAATAATTCAATACTCCAGGCTTCTTTGGGTGGCATTTATGAACTTTATTGCCCTGGGTAGGGCTGGTACATATTACAATGGTATACTAAAGTCCTTTGTGAGTCACAAAGACAGCTGCATCGTGGGGTAAGATCATGTATGTGATCTAACTTCATTGTGTAAACAAAGTGCTCCTTACATGGAACATGTATGCAAATCATAGCTGTCAGCCTTCCATCTCCAGGATGTGGAACACTACCTTTCATAATGTGGAACTAATGGATAAAATATGGAGCATGCCCAACTTCAATGTGGAAGCTCATAGAATGAATGAAGTGTATTATTTTATACTTATATAAAGGTGTTTTGATGAATTAAATGATTCAGTATAATTTGTTATAGATCTCAGTTAAAAATAGTTCTTAACTCTGAATGTGTGACAGACCCTTTCATTGTGGGACAACAGGGAACATAGACTTTTATTTAAGACTCAAGATGAGGCACATTCTGCATACTGAGGTGCACTTGAGAGTTATGATGCAAATTAACCCTTCCAGGATTGTGTAGCCACAATACTCTATGCATGGAGAAGATATGCAGATGATTTCCTGTCTGCATCTTATGAAATTCAGATGCACTGCACCAGGTATGTACTGGTTGGTCCCAAATACAGATATTGTGGGGCCAGAACCCTATATCTACAATCAATATGCTGTTTATGACCACATCTGTCCTTGCTGCACAGTTTACAGAGCTGTGCAGCAACATCAATGTAGAAATAAAAAAAAAAATTGCATTATTCGAAATACCCTACTGATAACGGAGTTTCCTGTGCTGTAGGCAAACCTGCTACTGCAGCTATACTGTTCTCAACCCAATGCATTGATCCTGCTGAACTCTCACCAAGGGGAGTTCAGACAGCACAAGATTTCCTTGTCATTTTATGTCATATTATGGCCATGACTGTATCTCAGTTACATTGTCAAATAATGGGAACATTTTTAGGAATCCCCTGTGTGCCATGACAGCAGGGGACAGTGCAGCTGGAAGCAGTTACTTACTTATAAAGTATGTCACGCATCATACCTTACCAAGGAGACATTGTCTACACTTTTGGAGACTGGGTCCATCTACCAAGAGGCATTTCAATGAATACTGATAGATCAAAGCAAAAGTGCTAAAACAATTTTCTGAAACAGTGGATTTTTCTCTTCTCCACTGTTGTGTGACCTCACAATAGGTGTATATAAGATTTAGGGGTATGGAGGTACCCACCGTCATATGTCTTAACCTCTTAAAGCAAAAAAACCTGGACAATGCCTAAAATAATGGCCCATATATAGGGACAGATTTTAAACATGGCTTTTATAAACTTAAAATGTTGCTAGAATAGCAGGATTTGTGTTAGTATGTATTTTCTGAAGGCTAGGAAGTCTGAAACTCAAATGAGCCATTATTTAGTGACTTAATTCCCTGGTGATTTGCCAGAAAAAACACAAATTTTATGTGGAACAGACCCCAAATGTGGGCAATAATCTGGATATTCTGCAAAAATCTGCACAGTTGAGATATATGCTTGCCATACAGAATGTGTAGGGGTCTTATCCTACTGAAAAAAAAAGACTTACCACTGAGGTTCACTGAAAGTCAGTTTGGCAGTTTATTTCCACAAATGTACTTTCGTAGAAAGTGAATTTGACCACTTGGAACGATTCCCTCTGTTGTAGTGCTGTCATGCTACATAGTAGTTCAGTGTGTAGAGCCATTCTGCATAGCACACTACTGTGCGCAATGCATGTCCATGCAACAGCCACAAAAAATGGCATAATTCTATATACCCCCAGACATAGCTATGATTCAACAAGTACTTATACACTGCATGTTTGTATATTAAACTAGACAAAGCCAAAAATTTGCTCCACGGCAGAGTGCCTTTGTTCAGTCATCATTGCTCTAGAAAATTTTTTACTACTGGGTGACTTTAATACAGCTTGTCAAATGCAGTGTGGTAAAAAAGTCATAACAGAATAGTTATATGTTGGATTCTCACAGGCTCACAGCTGATAACCGAACTAATAAGAACAAACATCAGGTCTGAGTTTGGTAGCATCCTGGATGAATGTTCACCACATTTAGATAACAAAGTGTAACTTCGGTGCAATGAAGGCTGTCTTCCCTCTTAAAACACTTTCATATCACCAATAAGACGTTCCGAAATAATTCAATAAATAAAGGAACTTTAATTATACAACTATAAAAAAAAAAAGCACGGATTAAGCGCTTTCATCTCCCTCTGGAGACTTCATCAGAATCACAAATAACACAGTTTCCATTCCTTTTATATCATTCAATTTTAAACTTCATTGGCTGGCCATTACAGCTTCAATTAATCAATTAACCAAAAAACTAAATTTTTTAAATCTTTGTATTATACACACGTTCTAATATTTGTGTGTATTTGGAAAAAATCACTTGTATTTCATCCTGCCAATCAATAGCATGTATGGTTACAAATGTTTAAAAATATGTTTTTATAAAACACGTATATTTGTAAAATTTATATTTGTAAAAAAACAAACATATTTTATAAAAGGAGACATGTTTATATAAAAATCCATATTATGTGAAAGAAAAAAACCCATATCATCAACACCCACACATAGCAACACCAAACCTGCCCAAGCAACAAGGACCTCCGAAGCTGAAACGCAAACAAACACCAGTCACAACCAAAGTGACACATAGCTCACATCACCAGTGTGCCACCCAACAACAGCACCTAAGGCAAGACAACGTACCCAACACTTTAGTCATCGGTGACTCTATAGTCAGGCACACTGATATCCCACTCACCAGGCTGAACAAGGAGAAAATTACAGTCAGCTGCCTGTCGGCTGCCAGGATCTGCCAAATAATGCATGCACTCAAGTCACTCCACAACAAGCACAAATATGACTCTGTCATTGTCCATGCTGGAGTGAATGACTTGAGACGCACCTCCCTGGACTACATGAAAAGAAACATGGAAGAGCTCTCGGATCATGTGGCCCAGGCAGGTATGACCCTAGCCCTGAGTAGCATCCTGCCTTCGCCCAGAATGATACCACAGTATAAGGACAAAATGATTGACTTCACCAATTGGCTAAGCTTCTGGTGTCATTCAAAGGGGATCCAGTATCTATCTGCCTGGGAAGACATGATCAACAAACCATGATGCTTGCCAGAGATGGTCTGCACCTGTCACCCCTGGGATTCAGGTTACTGGCTAAAGCTCTTGCCACCCCTTTAGTGCCTTTTTAGGCAAGGTTTAAAGGACAAAACCACCATTATAACAGATAAAAGCATGCAAAATCTGAAGGTAATGCTACTCTATGCTAGAAGTCTAAACCTCAAAATGCACTCTCTCAAGGCACTCCTAAAAATGGAGAACATCGATATCTGTGCAGTAACTGAGACCTTGTTCAAGGCTACAGAGAGCACCCCTGTAATACCAGGCTACAACTCTTACCACACTTTTTGGCCACAAAACCAAGACCGAAACACTAAAGGTGGAGGAGTGTCTATATTCACCAATGATATTCACACCTCCAGGCTAGTTTCCCAACACAATGCATCTGAAATTCTCCAGGTGCAACTAACACTAGGTAAGACTGCAATCCAAACTGTAACTTGCTACAGATCCCCCACTATGCCCCAAGATTCTCACTACACCTTTCTAAACATACTGGAAAATATTAAGATACAACCAAACACCCTAATACTGGATGATTTCAACCACCCTGCCATTAACTGGGAAAACTACTCGGGTACCAAGTCCTTTTCCAAATGGTTCTTAGAATTCATAAATTCCAAGGCCCTGGATCAACTAATCTATTGTCTCACCAGGGGCTCCAATATCCTAGACCTGGTTATTACCAACATGGGAGATAGATGCTCCACACCAGTGGTCACCCCCTCATTAGTCAGGTCTGACCATAAGCAAATCACCCTTGACATCCACATCCCACCCCCACCCCCCAGTAAGGAAACCTTAAAAAATTTCTCCAAAGCCAACTTCATGCTACTGATGTCAGAAGTGACAAACTTCATGACACCCTTGCAGATGGGATCTGGAAGTTCGACTGCAGAATCCTACACTAAGGCACTGTATGAGCACATCCACCCGTGCATGAATCGTGCCATCCCAAATAGAACTAAGATGCTCTCCTCCAAAAACAGGAAGCCAATCTGGTGGTCTCCTGCCATAAACAAACTATACAACAGAAGGAAGAAACTGTTGCAGAAAAGAGGAAAATCCCAGGATGCAAAAAACTCCCTCACCAGCCTCAGTAAGAAGCTGAGATCCCTCATAAAATCCTCCAAAGCTAGTTATGAAAATAAAATTGCCAAAGATTCCAAAGACAACCACAAGGCATTCTATAGTTATGTCAAGAATCTAAATGGCAATGCTCAGATCTGCTCTGAGCTTCAACAGAATGGCATTAAATATACTGATCCCAAGGATATTGCCAATATCCTGGCAGATCAATTTAGTGCCAACTTCACCCTCCCCCCCTCACACCCCCTAAAGGGCCCATCTCAATACCAAAAGATTGCCAAATTCTGGTAATCACGGCCCCACAGGTAGAAACCGCACTCTCCAAAGCTAAGAATACAGCATCCATGGGACCAGATGACATCCCAGGCTGTGTACTACATGAACTACAAAATGAACTGGCACCTCACCTAAGTGTCATGTTTAATCATAGCCTCACCTCAGGCTTCATGCTCACTGAGTGGCGCACAGCTACAGTTATCCCACTCTACAAGGGGGATCCACCTTGGATCCTGGGAACTACCGTCCCATCAGTCTGACAAGCCTGTTCTGCAAGGTCATGGAATGCATTATCATGGAACTTACAAACACATTGGCAACTTTCAAACACTGGACCCCATCCAGTCTGGGTTTGTGAAGGGCCGATCTTGTCTCCTGAACCTGACTGACTTCTTCGAATCAGTCTCCAGAGCTGTGTACAAGGATAAGGTGGTCCACACAGCCTATCTGGACCTTGCCAAGGCCTTTGACATCATCCCCCTCTCTGGAATCAGAAATAAACTTACTAAGCTGCAAATCCCTACATCACTCGATGGGTTGCCAACTGGCTTACTGACAGAACCCAGACAGTAAAAGTAGCCGACTCCAAGTCCAGCTCCAGACAAGTGACAAGTGGCATACCTCAGGGTTCAGTCCTGGGAGCACTCTTGTTTGGCATCTACTTCTCTGAAGTACAGGCCAACACTAAGGGACTCTGGCTAACAAAGTTTGCAGATGACTGCAAACTGAGAGCCATTATTGAATCCCCAAATGATGTGGATATTCTACAAAAGGGCCTTATAGAAACAGATGCCTGGTGCCAGAGCCATGGGCTCAAACTTAATGCCAAGAAATGTATAGTTATCCACTTTGGAAAAAAACATGTACCCATGAATTACCACATAGGTGGCAGTATACTAAACATTGAAAGTGTGATGAGAGACTTAGAGACACAGGTGGACAGTGGTCTCACTTTCAATAACCACATTACCACAACAGTCAGGAAATCCTTCTATTTGGCACACTTCATCACTAAGGGCTTTTCATCCAGAAAAAAATGGGTCATTGTCCCACTGTACTCATCCCTCATTAGACCCTTTATAGAGTATAATGCCCCATTTGGTATGTACCTCACAAGACATCTGCAACAGCTGGAAAGGCCACAGAAATACCTCACTAAAAGAATCACAGGCCTAAAGCAGATGCCATATGCTGACCGTCTAAAAAAACTCCAGCTATACTCTATGGCATATCGTCTACTCAGAGGCGATCTCTGCTTAACATACAAGGCCATGTCAAACCCTGAGCTGTTTGACATGCTCCACTTAAAGAAATCCCAATCCCTCAGAGCCACACACTCCAGGGATCAAAACCTTGTCATTACAATGAACAAAACATGCTGGAGGGATAGGTTCTTGACCCAGAGACTCCCCATACTCTGGAATAGACTGCCCATACATGTCAAACAGAGCGCCTCCTTGGCCCTGTTCAAAAGAAACCTTGATGATTGGGTGGGAGATAGAAAATTCACCCCAGGGATCATGTCAGTCACCCTGCTAGACAGGGGTCCAGAGAAGTAAATATTGTGGGAAGAAATATTCAGGGAATTGTTATGGCTAGGCTTGTATAGGCTCTAGGGCCGATAGCCTAGTACCAACCTATAAACCTATAATGACTGGTGCCAAAGTCATGGCCTTGAACTTAATGCAAAAATGTATCATCATCCCCTTCAGAAAGGGTGATGTTCCTGCAAACTACCACATCAATAGCAATACCCTAAGCGAACAGTCAGTGGTGAGAGATCTGGACACACAGGTTGACAGCAACCTTAACTTCAATCACCATGTCTCCACAGTGGTAAGAAGGGCATTTTATATTGCTCATCTCATAAGTAATGGTATTGCATCCAGATAAAAAGAGGTTATAATAATTAGGCCAGTAACAGGGTACAACACTCCCTTTGGTATGTTCCTTTCCAAACACCTGCAGCAATTGGAGAGACCACAAAGGTTCCTTACAAAGAAACTTCAGGGCCTTCAAGATCTGTCTTATACAGACAGACTGATATCATTGTCACTTTACTCTGTGTTGTACAGACTACTCAGAGGTGACCTGTGCCTTATATAGCAATCTCTGACCCAGCTTTAATGGAAATAATGCAAGTCAAGTGGCACATAGGTCACTTGCTCAAAGGACCGTAACCTAGTATGTGACATCAACAGAACTTGCTGGAGAGACAGATTTGTCTCACAGAGGTTGCCTTATCTTTGGAACAAGTTTCCTATTTATGTTAATCAAAGCCCCTTGTTGGCCCTATTTAAGGGAGATTTGGACGACTGGATGGGTAACCAGAAATTCACACCAGGGGTTCCACTTGTGTCGTTCTTGGACAAAGGCAATAGGTGCTGATTTTAGTGTCTGTTTGAACCAGACACCCTTGGGAACATGGGTTGAACTTGGCTAGGCTTGTAAGGGCCCTTGGGCCCGTTAGCTTAATAAGGTCCTATGATCCTATGATGCTATTTGGTTCAGGCATGTGCAGGAAAGCAGAAGACAGTCTGATGAAAAAGATTTGGGATAGAGAGGAAGAAGGCAAGATGAAATGAGGGCATCCAACAAAGAGATGGATGGATTATGTGACAGAACACCTGCACCAGTCTGGCATGGCTGTCAAAAAAGGTAGGGCAGTGGAAACGAATCGAGAGAGGGATGGCGACAGTTGACGCCACACCCTGACCCCTTGGAGAAAAAGCGGATTGACGCTGATGATAATGATGATTTTTAATACATACTTTGTTCCATCTCTGTTTTCTAACTCTTCTGACTTGTTTTTTATTTGCTGGATAACAGAGTGGTGCATAGAAAAGGAAGTGTGCAGTCCTTGATGCCTGCAATGTTGTAGTCAATTTCATAAATGCTCTTTTGCATATCAGTAATTGATATCATAAGTGTTCCATGATGATGCTTGGAGTTTAAATTCTATGCTATTTTCCAGTACTTTTTAAATGAGATCTGAGAGTTTGTCAATCCTGTTGGCTAGTGGATCAAGAGAGTTGATGGTAGATAGGCTGACCTCATGACATTCAGTCTCCAGGCTTTCCATGTTAGAATCCATGTGTAACAGGTCTAAAACATATTTGCTCCTAAAATGATAGTGCCTAGCAGTAATGCTAGTTTACTGATGATTGACAGCCAGGTTTGTATTATGATAGATGCACTTTAAGACTGACTTAGATATTGTTTCTGTGACAAATGATAAGGAATCCATGAGTTAAGCTACAGTCATTATTCTGTCAGGCATCACCCCTTCGCTCTGCCCACATTACCCAAAAATATCAAAGTCACGTTTTTTTTTCAAAATCAAATTTCATTCTTGAGATTACAACTCCCAATAACCATATAATATTATAATCATAGAAATACGTAAAGCTTTAGGAAAAGAAAATGCATATGCAGCATCCCACTATGATAGCACTATAAACCTTTTACTTTATTACCTTTTAAACAAAGAGAAATAGTCTGCTGTATGCAGAAGCTGCAAAGTTTGAGAATACCTTTACAAAATCAGGCTCAACATAGGTGACTGAGCTTTTTATTCTGCAAAGGTTGCTGTGGCATTGGAACAAATCTCCTGTTCCCCAATGTATCCTATGTGCATAAATCAACTTTGTAGATCAGAGGTAGGAGTGAGGGTGTTGTGTCGGTCTCTACATTGTTTTATCCAAATGAATTCTAATGAAACAATTTTGGACTTGAACACCTTTCCACCTACATATTGAGCTGGCAGTATCAGACAGTATCAGATGTAATAGCATAACCCAGTCATTTGTAAAAATAAGATTCTTCAGTTTATAAACCCACAGTACAGATTAGTAAAGTAAGAGCAATGAAACTGCTTCTTTTCAACGCTGATGCAGATGGGGTGTCATACAGAAATGTGATGCATTAGTGACTGACATTCTAAAGTCAGTGACTTAGAGGGATAAAACCCTAATTATGGCCCAGGCTACCTGGATTTGTTTAGTATCTTGGGTGTCTGAGGCACTGCCAAGGAAGGATGGGTGAATCGTCCCAGCAGGGAAGACATTTGCTGAGAAAGGCATGGTCCAATCAGTGGAGCAGCCCTTGGATGAGGTCAGTGAATGTATGACACAGAGCAGCGTTTCAGGTAGGTCAGGAAAAAAAATGAATTGAAGATAGACAACACTCTCACGCAGGACAACCTTAAACACCTCACTGGTCCCAGTATGAAATATGGGGGTGGGACTGGAATGGCAGTATACCCAGTGAATGATATGGGACCCTGGGATGGCTCTCAAGTATGACAGGAAATAGACAAAAAAAATATAAAAAAATAAAGATTCTAATGTGCAATAGCTGTGATAAATATATTAAGACAGAGCTGGTGATTCCTCTGAGAATTCCTCTTACTCACAGATACAGCAGTCCCAAACATGTATAATGCAGGAAGGTGAGAATACGATCCTCCACATAGGAAAGTGTGGAGAGTGAAATCCTCCTTGAAAAATGCTTATCAGTATTTGAAGTTTGACTATTTTTGTTAATGGTTTCAAGTTTTTTGGTTATATGTTTTAATGTCACTCATTACTGCATCACATTTTTGCCATGGCTCATAGGATCATAGGATTGTAGGATGTTCCTAGCTAATGGCCCTAGGGCCCTTACAAGCTTAGCCAAGTTCTACCCTTATTACTGCAATCAGCACCTACTGCCCCTGTCCAAGAGGAACACAGGTGGAAGCCCCGGGGTGAATTTATGGTTACCTATCCAATCGTCCAGATTGCGTTTGAAGAGGGCCAGGGAGGTGTTGTGTTTGACATGAAGTGGGAGCCTGTTCCAAAGGTGTAACATACCAGGTTAAGGTCTTTAGGTTGCATTTTATGCAAGGTAGAGATCGCCTCTGAGTAGTCTTTATGAAACAGAATAAAGTGACAGTGATATCAGACAGTCCACATAGGATAGGTGCTCATGACCTTGAATTTTCTTTGCTCGGAAGCTTTGTAACTTCTCCAATTGCTGCAGGTGCTTGGAAAGGTACATACCAAAAGGGACATTGTACTCAATTATTGTCTTGATGAGGGAAGAGTACAGCGAGGTTATAACTTCTTTTTTTCTGCAGACAATGCCCTTACTTATGAGCTGAGCAATATAGAATGCCCCTCTTACCACTGTGGAGACATGATGATCAAAGGTAAAATTGCTGTCAACCTGTGTGCCCAGGTCTCTCACCACTGAGTGCATACTTAGGGTGCTGTTATTGATGTGGTAGTTAACAGGAACATCACTCTTACCAAAAGGAATGATAATACATTTTTTTGCATTGGGTTTAAGACTATTACTTTGGCACCAATCATTTGTTTGTGTCATACCTTGTTGTAGAATTTTGACATCATTTGGAGATTCTATGACAGCTCCCAGTTTGAGTCAGCAATATATTTCAGAAAGTAGAGGTCCAAGGACTGATCCGTGTGGAACACCACTGGTTACAGGTCTGTTGTTGGAGGTGGTTTCCCGTATTTTGACTATATATTTTCTATCAGTTAGCCAGTTAGTGACACATCTAATGATATAAGGGTTGATACATAGCTGGGTGAGTTTGTCAATGATGCCTGAGTGGGGGATAGTGTCAAAAGCCTTGGCTAAGTCTAGGTAGGCTGTATGCACAGATTTCCCCTTGTGCATGGCCTTGGTGACTGTCCCAAAGAAGGCCACCAGGTTTAATAGGCTTGATCTCCCTTTGACAAATCCAAACTGAGTGGGGTCAAGTGTTTGGAGATTACCTATATCTTTTTTGGTAAGGTCCATGATGATTTGCTCCATGGTCTTCCAGATAAGGCTAGTAAGGCTAATAGGTCTATAGTTCCCAGGGTCAGTGGAAGCACCAACTTTGTGCAAGAGAATAACAGTAGCCATTTGCCATTCAGCTAGGATGAAGCTGGTGCTTACACTATAATTGAAAAGAGTACCCAATAGCGTTGATAACTCTTGTTGAAAATCATGTAGGACACTGCTTGGGATGTTATCAGGTACCATGGATACTGTGTTTTTGGCCTTAAAGAGGGCATTTATGACCTGCTCTTTAGAGATCCAAGACAGGTGGTAGAGATGTCATGGAGTATGTGTGGTGGAGACAACGGAGTGAAGTTTCACAGAACCTGTTGGCCAGCAGGTTAGCTATGTCCACAGGCTCAGTATATGTGGTATCATTAACTACCAATTTGTCACAGATCTGGGCCTTTCCTTTTAGGTTACAGATGTAACTAAAGAATGCCTTATGATTGTCCTTATTTCAGAAAGCTAATATTGATTCATAGCTTGCTTTGAAGGGCTTCACAAGAAGTCTTATTTGCTTGTTTAATCAGAGGAGGGAGTGGTTCTAGTTTAGAGTTCACTCCCACTTACTCATAGACATCAATTTATTTCTCTTGTTGTAAAGCCTGTTAACGGCAGTTGTCCACCCGGCAGGTTTGCTCTTCCTTGAGGAGCTTGTTTTGGTCCTGTCAGGTACAGCTGAGTCAATGCAGTTATACAGGTGTTTGTATAAAGTATTGGTATAGAACTCGGTATAGTTGCCAATTCCACTGAGGGGGAGCATTGATGCTATTTACACCATCCCATAAGAGGTTATAATCTGCTTTGGAGAAGTTTTTTAGTTTAATTGCTGGGGGGGGGGGGGGTCAGGTGCGATAACTACTTCAAATAAGACTGATTTGTGGCCACATCTCAACAGGGAAGACCTCACATTGGGGGTACTTCAGTGGTTCCCCCATAATGGTAAGCACCAGATCCAGGATGTTGGCATTCCTTGTGGGGGTGCTGACCAGCTGATCCAGGGCAATGGAGTTAACAAAGTCAAGGAACCTTTAGGCAAGTGAGTTTGAGCATGAGTAACTTACCCAGTCAGTGGGTGGGTAGTTCAAGTCACCCAAAACCATGGTGTCGGGATGTATCTTGATAGACTCAAGTAGATCCAAATAGGCAGAGTAGGTGTCCTGATTCATGGAGAGGGTCCTGTAGCTGGCAATGACTTAAATAAGTATCCTACTAACAGTTGATTGCACCGGAAGTATCTCTAGGAAATTATACTGTTTAACCAATCTGGAGGTGAATTTATCTTTAATGAGTATTGATACACCCCCTCCATTAGTTTTCATGCATTCAGTTTATGGTTTGACTGTATGGAAGGAGGTGTAACCTGATATGGCTGGGGTGCTCTCCACAGCCTTGAACTAGGTCTCCGTGACTACACAAATGCCTTTGTCTTCCAAGGTGAGGACTGCTTCCAGTGAGTACAGTTTCATGTTAAGACTCCTAGCATTTAGCAGTATAACCTTGAGGTTGTTTTTAGATGGAGTTTTTACATCAGGAATTTTGACCTTGAGACACTGCCTAAAAACGCAGTATGGGGTGGCAAGAACCTTAACCAGTAGCTGAAATCCCAGGGGTGACAGATGATGACCATCTTTAGCAAAGCATCAATGTCTGTCAGTCATGTAATCCCAGGCTGATAGATACTAGATCATCTTAGAATGATACCAGAAACTAAGCCAATTATTGAAGTCAATCCTAGGTGAAAGTAAAATGCTGATTAAGGCTAGGGACATACCTGCCTGAGACACATAGTCTGAGAGCTCCGTCATGTCTCTCATCATATAGTCCAGAGAGGCACATCTCGAGTCTTTCATACCAACATGGACTATGATGGAGTCGTAATAGAACCTGTTTTTGAGAGACTTGAGTGCATGTGTGATATGTTGGATCCTAGCACTTGACAAACAGCTGGCCATGACCTTTTCCTTATCCAGCCTGTGAGAGGGACATCTATGTGTCTTACGATGGAATAACATATGACTAATATGTTTGACTTTGTGTTTTGCCTTAAGGGCTTGACAGGTGAGACACTGGTGCATGAGCTATTATGTGTATTGTGTTCTGTAGAGAAAGTATTATCCATACCTCTCAGCCTCTTTGAGCAAGAAATCTGTCCAAAGCCATCAATAATTGGAGGACAAATGCCCCAAAATAGGGATGCTTTTTTAATATTGATTTTAGAAACTTATAAAATTGATAGAATAACAAGTTTTGCACTAGCACGAATTTTCTGAAGGGTATAAAGTCTGAAACTAAAATGTCTGTCATTATTTTCTGACTTTAACCCTCAATACTTTGCCAATGATTTGCCAGGAAACCACAATTTGTATGAGAAATGGATCAAAAATATGAAGCTACAATCTGGACATTCTGTGAAAATTTGTACAGTTGAGAGGTATGCATGGATCAACACAAAATTCTTTACTTTGCAAAGATCTGGGAACATCCATAGTTGTGGTATAGTTCCTGCTGTGGTATACTTCCTGCTGAAAAGTTTAGTAAGTCCAACAGTGGCTCATGAGTCAAAATGATGCACACATTTCTTCTATAGAAAATCAGCGGAAAGATTGTGAATGGCATCTGGAGACCACTCATTATTTTGTTAGTAGCTCCTTTGTCAATACAGTCACTGTTTTACCAAACATCAAACCTATTTCCTTCACATTAAAGGAGTGCCAAGGCTATGAGAATTCCAGAGTGACAGCACATCACATTAATCTGATTTTATTAGCTGTTTCAGTAGAAAACTAATCCACAGTGCATAGTTTACAATGTTTACTTAGATATCTGCTAGGCGTCTGACACCTTCTATAAGGCACTTATTTGTCCTGATAGTGATCTATGCATGTAGTGGGTGGGACAATAGCAGATAGTGAAGAGCAGTCTTTATGCAGTCTAACAAGAAAAAGAGAAGATACCCTTAGGGTTTGCAACTGCAACCAGATTTTTACCTACAGCATTGCAGAAAAACCTGAATTGTAGGTCTGGTAGTGGAGCAAAGGCATTGAAAAACTTTAAAATATTGACAATACAGCATTTTATAAATGGCAAGGAGTGAGGGAGCGAGAAATGACTGGATAATACCAGATGAATAGTTTGTTATGCTATTTGAAATTCTTTCTGATACTACAAAAGTGAGCATTTAATACATACATGTGCATGCCTCACATACACGCATGCGTGCAGACACATGCAAACACACTCAGACACATGCACTAATAATTTTTAATACTGGGAAAACAAAATTAAAACTAGTAAATATGTAAGGATTTGGGGAGATTATAATTTCAATATTGGATTAAAGTGGGAGAGAACTCATTGCAATACAAAATAGGTGGGAGAGAACTCAAGGCAAGTAAGTAAAAAGATAGGTTATACAGAAAACATAAAGAGTAGCAGGAACTGGTAAACTGGCATTACTTTACTGAGCTGTACTATGGGTTCATAAACTAAAGAATCTTATTCTTAAAAATGACTGGGTTATGCTATTATATCTGGTACTGCCTGATATTGCCAGCTCAATACGTAGGTGGTCCAAAATTGCTTCATTAGAATTCACTTAGATAAAACAATGTACAGACTGATGTAACACCCTCACTTCTGCCTCTTGATAATGCAGCTTCATGAGAGTGTGGTCTTTACTGTTAGACGCCATGTTTCTTGACAGAAGCATAAAGGCTCATCAAAGAAATGCCAGTAATACAGAGTAGGGAGTTATAAAGAGAAGCACAGTAAAAAAATACTGGAATTCAGGATAAAGCAAGAGAGTTGGGAGGTTGGCATAACAGTTAAGGTGTTTACCATACAAACACAAGGTGCTGTGTTTGATTCTCACATGGGGTAATTTGCTAGACTTAAGATGGCCCACAACGGTGGCTAGCCTAGTACTAATCTATGAACCTACAGCTCTTCTCATAGGTTTGAGCCTTTGTTTGGGTGAAGGCTGGTATAATGGTTAAGGTGTTTACCTTACAGACACAAAGTGCAGAGTTTGATTCTCACATGAGGTAATTAGCTAGGTTTAAAATGGCTCACAAGGGCAGTCCTATGAGGGGAATGTGGATAGGACTCCAAGAAACTGACAGCTACATGTTCAGAAGAAGAAAGTGCATATGAAAATAGTCATGGTAAAAATGAATAAGGAATATCAAGAAAAGACAGGAAAAAGTTTGTGTTTGTGTGTGCAAGTGTGTATACTTTGTCCGATATACCTTACTAATGTGTGCTAACCATAAACCTGCCCTGCTTCAAACCACAAACTTATACTTACCTTTCCAAAAACCCTTTCCATAAGACTAACACTAAAGAAGATTGTCAGACATGCATGCTTCACGTACATCAGCTCTCATGCACAACATTAAATCTAGCACTTCACCTAGCCCTTTCTCTAGCCCTAACCTGCAAGCACTCCTACACACACACGCACACGCATGCACACACACACACACACACCTAATGCCAAATCTTTCAGTATATTTGAAATGTCGGCATTAAAACACAATCCATCACTTACCACAACCAGAAGCACTTGGTCTTACTTGGTACAACACCTCTAGCACTTTACAAGTGGCTTTCAGTGTACCTCCAAAGCAGTAAGACTTTATAAAGTGCATGCCGTGCCTTAGAGGAATGCTAGTTTGCTGAGGAAAGTTGTATATCCTATCTGCCTTTTTAGGGACAGCTGGCTGACTATCAGGAAAATAGCAGGCAGGGAACTGCACCCATACATACACACACACACACACACACACACACACACACACACACACACACACACACACACACACACACACAGACACACACACACAGACACACACACGCACAGATATATATATTTATGTACCCGCTTTAGTCAAATAGCTCATATGTCGACCTCTGAAACGTTGACCATAAAAAGTTGACACATTACCATGTGCCAATAAATAACTTAAAAAATGAATGTATAATGAATAGCATTTTGCAAAGAGTGCAGGTTGGAATGTAAGACCATGCAGGTTTGACCACAGTGTTGCCCAAATGCATCAGGAAAAGGAAGAGGTAGGGTGTATAAGCACAAAGACTGTCCTTATGACAAATACGAATGAGGCTGTGCTGAATGCCCAATGCCCTCATTATCCCTGTTCAACAACTTGAATAAGGCACTGTCACATGCATTCTTCCATTCTCTCTTTGTCAGCCCATCCCAAGTGATAAACTGTATGGCAGGCTGGGGCCGTTGCAATATTAATGAATAGCACCACAACAACAGCACACATTTCATTGGTGAATTGCTGTTATCAGAGGGAAAGTCTATTTTATGCATATATATATATATATATATATATATATATATATATATATATATATATATATATATATATATATTAATATATATCTGTGTGTGTGTGTGTGTGTGTGTGTGTGTGTGTGCGCGTGTATGTACACAGAAAGAAAGACTGAGTGACAGAGAGGGTGAGAGAGAGACTGAAATCAAAGTAAGGCAGCAGAGTTACTTTGTCCAAAATATATGCCAGGATTTGCTAGTATCCTCTATGTCAACTCTAATATGGTCAATAATCTGCCTTCCTGACTTCACAGATAGTTACACACTTATCAACGGGCCAATTAGAACTCTCCCAGTGTGAAACCTTACACTTTGGAAAACAGCCAATAAAAATCCATTTGTTTTGGGTACAAGTCTGTTACTGGTTAGTCATTGCACAACCTGGATGTAAGCAACTGAAAAATCTGGAGAAAGTGAAAGGAAATTAACTAGAAAAACAGAAGAAAAACACTAGTGGGTTAGAACTGATCAGGTTTTACTCTTGGCACAGGAGATCCATCCATCCATAACTCCTTTTCCCATTTTTGCAAATGAGGTTGGGGTGTTACTTCAACAGAAACAATAATCTAGGACCAGTGTTCACACCACCAGCTGTGTAGCCCTGCCACAACTGTTCTTTCATGCCAAACACTCACACGCACACTCACACCTATGGCTAATTTAGAGGGTTCAATCCACATATGTCAATAATTTTCCCATCCTTATCAGAAAGAGTGGGACTGGAAATACCTAAGTGCTTAGCAGCAGTAGGAACAGCTATAGCTATAGCTGCTGGTTCAGGTTTGGGAACAGTGTATATAAACTTAAAATACTAAAGAACTTTATATATCCTATCTGCCTTTTTAGGGGCAGATGGCTGACTTGCAGGAAAATAGCAGGCAGTAACATACGCATCCTGTAAAGCAGACAGAGCAGGAAGAATGAGTGCAGGATCTGGAAAATCCTTCTGTAACAACATTTAATATTTTCTGAGGGAATGAGAAACCTCAGTATTCTCCCACTGGAAACAGTGGCACATTCTAGCAATAGTCTCTTAGAAAGAGAAACCCCTACAGGGAGAATCAGAAACTGAGACCTACTCTGACTCCGAGTCTGAATCAGAAATCTGATGAAAAAAACCCTGTATCCATTCTTGCATCTTCCTGTTCAGATTCGGAATCTTGAATCCCTTTAGGAAAAGAGGAATCCTTCTTTCTTTACCAAATATTTTACAAGAAGGATCAATAGCTTCAGTTAAACCTTGAGCCAGATCCAGTAAGCTCCTCTTATCCAAAGAAAGTTGAGGAGGAGCAGATACATGCTTGATTTTCTGTTTCTTTTTACTGGGAAAAATAGGGCCAACCATGTTACTAATAGCAGCAGCTGGTTACCCAGCGATGGGCACAGCATTCTGACACAGTAGGGAAGCCTTCTCTATCCCCTCTTCCAGGGCCAGAAGGAATGTCTCTCCCTTGTCAACTAAGGAGCCTCCCAACAGCCGCAGAGGACATGACTAACCTCTGATCAATAATGACTGTAGGTGCTACACCAGGAGGATCATGGGTAAAAGATGGACTGATGTATAACAGTACCTCACATGTAATTGTTACAGGAGATGGCATTCAGTAATTTAGTGGAAAAAATAAATCAAACATATTCAGAGCTGTTTAAGTGAGATATTGGAGACATACATACAGTCAAATGACCAAAGGCTGGAAAGAATAAAAGAGGCTCTGCATAGCTACTCAGATGAACTGATAAAACTGGAGAAATCACAGGCTGAAATGATCGAAAGACTGGCTGAATATGAAGCTTATCAAGTAGAACTGTTTCAAAAAGTAATAGAACTAGAAAAAAGAGCATGCAGAGGAAAAACTAAGATTTTCAGCTGTGTTAGAGAAATAGGAAGGAACAGCTTGCAACTGGTCTGGTATTTCACAGCAGTATCTGTTTATAAAAATGTACATTGTGTCTATGCTTCATTGTTTTTTTCTGTTTTATAATTGAATATGCACTGATGTCACTATGCAATGTGTTATGTCAATAAGAATGTTTAAAAAAAAGAAGCTTGCCTTCCCCAATATTTCAACTCGAGGCACTAGGTATCTGTAAATTATGAAATTGTTCAGCTTCTTAAAATAATTATAGAACCTGATTGCTTAAAGAGGCTTAGGAATTAACATTATGAGGCTGTTCTACTCATTTTTTGAAGCCTGCATCACCCACATCTTAAGTATATTACCCACATCATAAACATATTTGTACTTACCCAGCCTTTCTCTAGGACTCTTTATTAAGGTTTGAAATTAACCTTTTCTGGAGGAATGGTCTCAGTATGGTGTTGAATCATGTTTGTTCTCCCAGGTAGCACAGAAAGAATTTCTTGTGTCTTACAAGAAACTTACTTTACTCGTTTTTCTCATGGCTTCGATGGGTGTGTCATCGACTTGTACTGCAAGCATATATATCACTTTTCTTTCTATGCCAATTCTGCCAGTTTCTCCCGTAACATTGATGCCGTTTATATTTTTTTCATAGGATCATAGGAGGTTACTAAGCTAATGGCCCTAGAGCCCTACAAGCCAAGCCAAGTTTTACCCTTATTTCCATGATCAGCACCTATCACCCCTGTCTAAGAGGGACATAGGTGGAACCCCTGGGGTGAATTCACAGTTACCCATCTAATCTTCCAGATTGCATTTGAAGAGGGCCAATGAGGTGCCCTCCTTGACATGAAGCGGGAGTCTGTTCCAAAGGTATGGTAACCTCTGGGAGACAAATCTGTCCCTCCAGCAGGTTCTATTAATGTCACATACCAAGTTAAGGCCACTAGAGTGAGTAACCTGTGTACCATTTGACTTACAGATATGCAGCATTTCAAATAAAGGAGGGTCAAAGATTGCCTTATATGCAAGGCAGACATCGCCTCTGAGTAGTCTGTATGAAACAGAATAAAATGACAGTGATTTCAGACAGTCCTTATAGAACAGATGCTAAAGACTCCTTGTGAGGAAACTTTGTGGTCTCTCCATTTGCTGCAGCTGCTTGAAAAGGTACATACCAAAAGGGACATTGTACTCAATTCTTGGCTGAATAAAGGAAAAGTATAGGGAGGTTATAACTTCTTTTTTTCTGGAGGCAATGCCCTTACTCATGAGATGAGCAATATAGAATGACCTTCTTATCGATGTGGAGACATGGTGATCAAAGGTAAGGTCGCTGTCTACATGTTTGCAGAGGTCTCTCACCACGGAGTACATACTTAGGATGTTGTTATTGATGTTGTAGTTAGCAGAAACATCACTCTTACTGAAAGGGATGATAATAGATTTTTTTGCATCAAATTTAAGGCCATGAGTTTGCCACCAATCATTTGTTCATGTAAGACCATCTTGTAGGATGTTGACATCATTTGGAGATTCTGTGACTGCTCCCAGTTTGCAGTCATCAGTAAACTTTGTCAGCCACAGACCTTTAGTTTTAGCTTACACTTCTGAGAAATAGATTCAAAACAGTAGAGGTCCCAGGACTGATCCCTGTGGACCACCACTGGTTACATGTCTACTGTTGGAGGTAGATTCCCCTATTTTTACTAAATGGGTTCTATTAATGAGCGATTTAGCAACCCATCTAATGATATACAGGTTGATACCTAGCTGGGTGAGTTTTGACAATTATGCCTGAGTGGGGGTTAGTGTCAAAAGCCTTGACTAAGTTTAGGTAGGCTGTATGCACAGATTTCCCTGCATCAAGGGCCTTGGTGACTGTCTCGAAGAAGTCCACCAGGTTTAACAGGCATGATTTCCCTTTGACAAATCCAGATTTCAGTAGGGTCATGTGTTTGGAAGTTAAAAATGTCTTTGTTGCTAAGGTCCATGATGATTTTTCTCCCTGGCCTTGCAGATAAGGCTGCTCAGGCTAATAGGTCTATAGTTCGCGGGGTCAGTGGAAGCTCTGCCTTTGTGCAAGTGGATAACAGTAGCCTTTTTCCATTCAGCTGGGACAAAGCCAGTCCTTAGACTTTGATTGAAAAGAATACCCAATGGTGTTGCTAATACTTGTTTGACCCCATGTAGGACACAGCCTGGGATGTTATCAGGTCCCAAGGACTAACAGGTTAGCAATGTCCACAGGCCTGGTATATGTGGTATCAATAACTACCAGTTCAGCACATATCTGGGCCTTTCCTTGTATGTTATGGATATAACTAAAGAATGCCTTATGGTTGTCCATAATTGAGGAAGCAAATATGGATTCATAGTTAGCTGCGGAGGACTTCACAAGAAGTCTTATTTTCTTGTTTAAGCTGAGGAGAGAATGTTTCCCGTTAAGGGCTCGCTCCCTCTTACTCTTAGATAGCAATTTCTTCCTCTTATTGTAAAGCCTGCTAATGGCAGTTATCCACCAGCCAGGCATGGTCCAAAAATAAATTCAAACAGCTTCTTTCTGGCTAGATTATCAGCGGAATATTTCAAGACTGTTTCAGGATAACCCATTGAGTCTCTTTGCTGCTATAACACACTTCCTAGAACTATTATCCAAGCATAAACTCCACCTGGATTGATCTCTAGGACCTTCATTTTTATACATTGCACTGACATGGTTATTGTGTTCCCAGCATGGTTCAATGGAACCTCTCTACATAATATAGAAGCATTCCTTACTTTCTTTAAAAGGAAATACAGCATTTTTGTACAGCAATATTTACAATATTATTTAAAAGACATATCATTTTTAGTATATCATACCAAAATAGTGTTTAATTTACAGTACATGAGGTTTTGATAGTATTTCTCTTCTGGACCCAAAGTGAAATTACATATATTTTTATAGGTTCAGACTGGAAAGTTATTTGACAGAGCCCGATCTAGCACTAGATGATCTAGGCAGTTGCTTTGGGCCTACTGGTTGGGGGGGGGGGGGGGCTACCACAACACTTAGTTAAACAATTAAAAAATATATATGTCTTCTGTGCAATTTCTTCTTTAAGGACAGATGCATGCATGCACAGCAGATTTAATCATTGGAACGTCCTGCTGCCTTTGCAGCAGATTTAAATACAGAGAATTTGTTGCAGGTACTGCAGCACTTGTTGCTGTGTGAGAGAGATGAACCTGACACATTCTTTATATGTGTGCATGCAAAATGTCCTAGTTGGGGATGGCACATTAGCTGATTAACTTACCCAGGCACCAAATCTTGTACCTTGGTTACAGGAGACAAGAACTTGAATGCTCTACAACAGCTACTAGACTGCTCGCCTAATCATTAAAGGTGCAATTTCAAGGAACTGTGAGTTTCAGTGCATTTTCAAGGGACTGTGAGTTTCAAGGGAAGAGAAGTTTACTGTTGTTCATGTTGTCATTCAATGTGCAACTGTTTTGTTCAGCAAAACGCCATCAGTGTTTGTGGTAAGGATTTTGAAAGCAGCATTAGTAGTGTAGCGTACTTATTGTTGCTACAGAAGGCTGCCGATTCTGCTTACACATCATGTAGCTGGAGTACTGATAAAGTGGCCCATTTTTAGGGGGATGGGGTTGCTGCACTCCTGAGTGTGTCCTCCTTTGGATGAGATGCCTAATAACTATGAACCTGTTGTTGGTTTGACAGACATTCTCTACTGAAATATTACTAGCTTACCATTTTTTTTCTTTTGTTAATACAACAGAGGCAATTTATTCTTCGGGCAGCAGGCATTGACTTTTAGATGAAACACTGAAATGCAAAGTTGTTTGCCAGCAGGATCCTTTTCAATAGTTACAGATCTCTTTAATGTGGAACTATTTAGATGGCTTTTCCTTCTGCAAAGATTGTGTGTATTGACTGATATTGGTGGATTATAATGATACACGTTTGAGTGGCCTTTTATGGAGAAATGTTCTGAAATTGATAGATTTGTCATTATTGGTTCATACATTTTGTTTCATTACTTACTGGAAATTTTTAAAACACACTCTAACAAGTTGTTGTTGTTGTTGGTCTTTTGGCTTTTCCCGGTAAGGGGTAGCCACAGCAGAACTCCGGTCCGCTAATGATTGGCAGTAGATTTTTACGAAACACCGAGGTGCCAGCTCGACGCCCAACCTTCAACGAAGGCACGCCCATTTATGCACACATTTCTTTCAAACACTACCCAACTGCAGGGAGGACATGCAGACTCCACACAGAAGGCACTCCCAAGCCAAGCTGAGAATCGAATGGGAGAACCTCTTGCTGTGAGGTAACAACGCTACCACCGTACCACCATGGCAAAACACACTCTAACAAGTAATGCTGTATTATACAAGGAATATAATTTAATAAAATCAGGAAGGTAAATCAAAGAATGCATACATTTATGCATGGTCCTAAAAATATGTGCAAGGGCCCTATGGTTTGAAAACAACCCAAATGTGAATTTAATCCACCACTGGCCATATAAATTTTTTTTAATGCGGGTTTCAATGCAGTTTCAATGAATACTAGTTTCAAGGGCAGAGCAGTTTGCTATTATTCTGCTTTCACAGAGAGACTGTATTGTCTAGTTTAACAAGTGGTTATCAGTGTTCGTGCTGTTAAATTTGAAATCAGAGTTGTAAATTTAAATCCAAATATATGTAGTTATTGTAGATGTAAATAAAAAAACAGAATGCACACTGACATGTTTGAATAGTGTTTATGGTAATTGGGGGAGGAGTTGGAGGCAATCTATTGCCCTGCCTAGCGTTCCATTTAGCTACTTAATGTTCTGTTACTTAATGTTCTGTTTATGATTTATAGCCAAAGTGTATTGAATCAATATTTATTTTTGCAACATCTTGAAGAAAGGAATAGTGAATTTCATTGTACTCAGTATTTTTGTTTGTGTAAGTTGCAAAGACCTCAGAATAAACATAACATTCCATAAGAAGCATTCAAGTGAATTTTTTATATTTTAAACCAGCAAAAAAACAGCACACAAACGTCCAATCACGAAAATAACGGCCACACTATAAAGCCCGAAGATCACTAGTTTATTGTTCACACTAACGCTCCAAATTAACACTGCATTTTCATCTCTATATACAAAAGACTTCATCAGATGTTATAAAATCACCAACTAGCAACCCCTCATAAATACCCCTCCCTCTAATACATCCTCCAATCAGAAATTTTATTAAATTTTAAAAAACACACATTTCTTATAAATAAATCTTACCAACTAATATTTTAACCCTCTTCCGGTGTTGTTACTTTCCAATTACTGATGGCAGGAGTGCTTGTGTATTTAGCTTCATGCTGGTTGCAAACTGTATGTCAGGGTGTGTAGGGTAAAATATATGTGTATGTGTATGTATGTATATATATATATATATATATATATATATATATATATATATACATATATATACATATACAGTATATATATATATATATATATATATATATATATATATATATATATATATATATATATATATATAAATATACACACACACACACACACACAGCTTCATGCTGGTTACAAACTGTATGTCAGGGTGTCTATATATACATATGGGTTCACTTTATAATTTCGAAATACTGAAATCCCACATTTCAGTAGCTCAAACTTATAAAGTCGAATGTTGAAAATTGCAAAAGTGCATTATCGCGAATCCGAATATCTCGAATTTGCGGTTATGGCTTTACGGTGCATTGCATGTGGTGTTGTGACTAGATGATGTTTTATGTTGTGAATGGATTTGGGTGTTATTTAAGGTAAGTGAGTGTTTTGTTAGGGTTTTGTGTGAGAGTTTGAGTGTGTGTGAATGTGTTTGTTAGTTGTACGTGTGGGTTAAGGTACGCAGGTGAAAGTATAGGTGTGTAAGTGTTGGATGTGTTGGTGTTTGTATATGTGTGATGTTTGCATGTGTGCAAGGGGCTGTAGAATGTGTGGGTGTGAGTTTCCTTTCTGTGTGTGTTTGTGCGATCTTGGAGTAGGTATATATAAGTAGGGGTGGGGTGTCCCCCTACTTATATATAGTGTAGGTTTATTTGTTTGTGTTTTTGTGTTTGTGTCTGTTTTGTTTGTTGTTGTTTGTGTTGGATTTTGTATGTGTTGTGTGGTGTATACAGGGTTGCAATCAAAATTCCAGTTGAAAGTTCAATGACCACGGGATTTCAAAATTTGATTGGCTGAAACCGTGTTGTCGTACCTTCATTTGTGCAAGTGTTGATATGTTGTCGGCCTTATGACAAGAGATCACGGTACAGTGCTGATTAGGAAATTTGCCTTTTCCCCACTGTAGTGCGATCTCTGAGTTGGAATATGTAATGTGTGGGTGTGTGAGAGGTGCAGGGGGGCTTGCCCCTTGCTAAATAGTTTTGTCACATGGCATGCGGTGTTCCACTGCATTGTGATGATGTCTAGAAAGGTCAAATTCACTTAAGGAAGTATTTTTGCGAAATTCTGACCTTCTCAACATTCGTTTTGTCTATCTGTTTCAATATTTTAGTTAGGATTTATTTTTGATCGTCGACCCTATGATAGTAAACTATATATATATATATATATATATATATATATATATATATATATATATATATATATATATATATATATATATATATGGGTCTACTTCAGTAGACCGTAAGACCACATTACCGACAGTTAAAACACCGAGCCTAAAACAACAAAACCACACAACACCAAAACTTCAGAAAGCCGACTCCCAAAACACCGACTGCCACAACACTGACACATAATTAAAAGTAACCCAAACACAGCACAATAATATACTACCACACGACATTCAAAACACCATCAGTAATCACAAAAACATCCGAACAACCTCCACTAAGTCATTTACTCTCATTTGGCTGAAAATAAAATAAAAACTTTACCTACTATACTCTTACACAAACAATGCAAACTAAAATGCAGCTACAAATTAAAAACAACTACCCAAACCGGAAGATCCTACACTGCCATTAACCACCAAACTGACATATCCCAAGAATCCACACTAACAAAATTACATACACAACACCTACCAGAAACAAATAAAATTACACTGACTACAGTTAATCCATTCCTAGTGTTGTGGAGGGCAACTCCCTGCTAATTATATATACTGTCTCCAAGATTGCACTACAGTGAGGAAAGGCATATTTTCCAATCCTCACTGTATCATGATCTTCTAACCTGCTGTTTGCATTTACAAGGAGGACTTCCACGAATGCGCTGTTCCACTGCTGCATGGAGGTGACTTGATGATCAATGGCATGTCGCTGATGTGAATGTTTGATGTTCTGCATGTTCGTTCATTTGGGCTTGATGTTTTAACTGTCGATAATGTGGTCTTTCAGTCTACTGAAGTAGACCTATATATATATATATATATATATATATGTATATATATATATATATATATATATATATATATATATATATATATATATATATATATATATATATATAGACATAGATAGCTATAGATATATATATATATATATATAGACATAGATATAGATATAGATATATCTACATATATATATATTATATATATATATATATATATATATATATATATATATATATATATATATATATATGGTTTACTATTGAAATATCGGCATAGCATTATATGCCTATGAACTATTCACACTACAGATGTTTGAATAGTTCATATGTGTGCAAGCTACGTAATCGAATGGTATATCTGCGAATGTACTGTGCATTCGCAAATATAACTTTTGATTATGTACAGGAATCACGGTACAGTGCGGTTAGGGAAATACATCCCTTTCCTCACTGTAGTGTGATCTCGGAGTTGGAATATTTAGATAGGGTGTGTGTGTGGGGGCCCCACATAAGGGTGCAGGGGGGCTTGCCCCCCACATAAGTGGGATGTTAGGTGTAGGGGTTAGGGAGTTATGGCAAAGGTGGCATTGTTGTTAATACCGTAAAATGTCGTTGTCAACTTTTTCAGCATTAACAGCTAATTTTCGACAATAGGGCTCTTAGGTTATGTGTACTTTCGATGAAACAATTCACTGTTAAGTACCGTTTTTATTTCAAATTTCGACATTATAATAATAAACATATATATATATATATATATATATATATATATATATATATATATATATATATATATATATATATATATATATATATATATATATATACACACATATATATATATATATATATATATATGTAGAAATACAGTAGAGAGTCGATTATTCAAAGTAACTGGGACCTACGGTAGTTCGGATAATCAAATTGTTTGAATAATCAGACATATAATTGAGCAGGATAAAAAACTTCTGAAATCTTGTTTTTTCTACATGCAGGAATATGCTTTTCAACCATTCAGCAAATGGACAATAAAGAATATTTTTCACACAAAAGCTGGCTACAAGCTCAAAAAACATGCTCAAGCAAATACGTATAATATTTACATATTCAGATTTTATGATTTTTCCTACCTGAAAACTTGGAAGGCTTGTTTTGATAATTGACGTTCCTGATAATCGATGTTCAGATGATCGACTCTC
This sequence comes from Protopterus annectens, assembly GCF_019279795.1. Classification (NCBI taxonomy): domain Eukaryota; kingdom Metazoa; phylum Chordata; order Ceratodontiformes; family Protopteridae; genus Protopterus; species Protopterus annectens. Next base: position 694,357,398 of record NC_056751.1, on the reverse strand, counting down.
TACTGTCGATATATATCTGTTAAAAAAGAAAGAGATAGAATGGCAGTTGAAATTGGCAGCAATGTTCCCCCCAGGGTTGAATGAAACTATATCTATAACTCCGATGTTAATTGAGAAGGCTAATATGATCACATAAATTGTATGTTATTAAATATTGCATATGTTTTAGAATATTTTTATAGAAATTTGATACAAAGTGTTTTTATTTGATTATTTTTTATCTATCTAATCAACAAACAGTAGTTATTTATAATTAGTTTTTAATGTAGTACTTTAAATGCTAATGACTAATTTATTATATTGAATATGGATTGGTGGAATGACCCATGACGTCTAGATGTAATATAATTTATAAAGAGTTTAAGCAAAGGAATTAATTGTTTTTTTGCAATTTGGCTTGTTGTTTTGTCTCCTAATAAAGTGTATTCAGATGTGGACCAGACCGTGTTTTATAATTATTTATTTAGTGTTCTACCATTTATATTTTATTTCATAAATTTCCTGTTCCCCATCCAATTTTCCAAGTTACAACAGAACTGTGTTAAGGAGGAAGTGTGTTTCACATGGATGGGCAACCTGTTCCAGAGAAGTGTTAGTCTCTGTGATTAATAACTGTCTCTCCAGCAGGTTCTATTTGTATCACAGGCAAGGTTTCCATCTTTACAACAGGTAATTCTGGTGCTGTTTATTTTGAACACTACCCTTGCTACCTTTGAGAAAGTAGTGCTAGATGAGTTGTATACATTTCAGAACAAGTGTAAGAATAAGAAAATGAGATATAATTTAAGCTAAAAAGAATATCAAGTTCTGAAATACATACAGGAAAACCACCAAATTTGGGTCATGAAACCAGATAAAGGTGGTGGTGTATTGTTATACGATACACAAGAATATATTAATAAAATGCATACCATTTTACTCAATTCAGGGAACTATGAAATTTCGTCATTGAATGAAGTGAATATAGGACATCACAAGATTGATTTATATTTAGAAGAATTTCTTTTGGATGATAGGATAGATCCTGATTTATACAACTATTTAAGTGTGAAAGATCCAGGGCAGGATTCACGGAGCCTCCGTGTAAGAGTTAGCAAGTCTTACACGGAGGCTGCAGTTAAACGGGGTGATGTCAGCATGCCATGTATATTCATGAGGGCATGCTGAATCACACCCTAGGCTAACACGGTCCATGTAGCAATGTAGGGGGCGTGTCTGCATGGCGAGTCCTGCAAAGGGACATATCCCCAGAAGAATCACAGTCCCAAAAGGAAACTCCCACGAGCGAGTCCGCGGAAATGTCAAGAAACACAACAGCACATATGCCCCCACAGACTATTAACCCAACTGAAATGTAAAACGTAAAAATGAACAGTTTAATTTTTTTTTACAATTTCAAAAATGTTTGCCCGTAATTGCGCTCGTTTGCACGGGTGTGCCCTTCGCTCAGCCACAGTTAGCAGTCATTGAAAAAGCATATAAGATCTAAATATGCAGAATAAGCCAAGTAGCAATAGCATAGTGGTAGAGACGTCGGCCAAAGAGGAGGTAGTCACGGTTCGAGCCCCAACAACATCATTTTTTATTTTTAGTGAAATAAGCACGAAACAATCCCCTGACATATATGTATATATATATATATATATATATATATATATATATATATATATATATATATATATATATATATATATATAATTATAATTTAAGTAAAATGCAATGAAATGGGCCATGTTTTTATGAAGAAATCTGACACAATAAAAAAATAAAATAGTTTATAAGTGCCCATAGCTGAGCAGCGCTCTAGCAAGCTGAGTATGTCTGCCCGTAGGTGACCAGTGGTTTAACAGGTGTAATATGAGTGCCCGGAGTTGAGCAGCACTTCAATACGCTGACACTGTGTGCCCGTATTTGCGCAACATTTCTCACAGCGTAATATGCGTGCTCATAGCCAAATAACGCGTTAACCAGCGTAACCCGTTTGCGCGGAGCTTTGCTTACCGGCGGGCAACGTTGAGCAACCTGTATGAAAGCCACCTTTACAAAGACACACCTCCTAGCCTGTCTAGAGAGTAGTAAAATAAAAAAAAGCAATGCCCAGGCTCGAACCCAGGATACTGTGCATCATAGTCAAAGTACTGAACCACTAAGCCATGACAGCTGCACTGAAAAATGCAGTATTAGCATATATATAGGAATTAATGGAAATAGAAGCATGACAAAGCAGGTTTTGTGAAGCTGATACAATTCCAAAATGGCCAATCACAGATAAGTGCGGGAAAATGGCATATATAAGCCACAAAGGCGGGAATACACAGCATAACTGATTGTGGAACCTATTTGCAGTCAGGATGGCAGGTGTAGGAGTGAGTAGTCGCTTCCAAGCACAGAGGTGGGGTGTTGAGGAGTCCAAATACATGGTTTGGCTCCTAGCCCATGATCATGAGGCTCAACTCATGCAGGGCCAGGTTCTGTGGGGTGCATATAAGGCAGAGGCATGGAACCGGTTGACACATGATCTAACCAGTGCCACAGGCATACCAAGGACTGGCGAACAGGTCCATCACCACCATACAGACCTGAAGAGACGGAAGCAGGACCAACTGAACCGTTGGATCCAGGAGGCCCGGCAAATGCCCAATGCCCCACTACTAAGTATCCATGTAATTATGTATTTAAGGAATTATCCTAGCTGATATTATGGAGATGTATGTTTCAATATTACTTCATTTATATTACAGCTGCAGGTGTGCGTTCTGCGAATCGGCGAGCCTATGGTGATAGACTGCAGTGGTTGCGCCACCAGGCAGGTTAGTAATTATATTTCTGTAATTGTTATACAATATAAGTGAGACAGCTTGTAAAAGAGTTCAGTGTAGTTACATATTAATTAAGTTCAAATAACACTAGAAGAAAGATTCTGCTAGTACTGTATGATTAAATAAGTGATGCAGCCTGTAATCCAGAAATAAAAATTAAACAAGACTGAAATAGTGTTTTCCCACCTGAATTGTAATATCAGATAACCTGCTGCAGCCTGAAAATCAGTGGTAAACAAGCTAAAGACAATAGACATGTGTCAAATACATCCCCTTTTAAAATCTGCCATATGAAACAAGTGAGTCTGTTGGAAAGGATTGTTGTAATCAAGTATGACATGTTAATAACGCCTAGAATAAAGTACCATCTTGAACTGTAAAAATAAAACAAGTGAGAGTGTGAGAAAGAGGTATGAATCGACCAAGAAAGCTGTTATAACTTTTGAATAAAGTTATACTGCAGTCAGTACATAATGAAATGAATGAGACAGCCACAACCAAACAGTGAAATGTTTGTAATAAAGTACTGAAGCTGGAATGTGTCTGTCCCACAATTTGGATATGTTGCTGTACCCTTGCAATATGAAGATAGTATGGTTGTATGAAATAATGAGCATCCACAGTTGTCTAGAGCCATATAAATGAAATGTAGCAGGATGCTGTACCTGAACATAGCCAGATATGAACGTGTATGAATAAAAATGCAATCTATATTAATGTAGCAGTAACAGTCCTATCACCAACATTCCTAAGGTTACATATAGGAAACTGTACTAAGACCTGTAGGGTATATATATCTGCAGCTACTAGAGATGTACAGCATATGTATAGGTAGTTGAAGTTGTTAATGAAATATTTTTTCACCCTACCCTATATTCACAAATAATGCCATTCCACAACAAACTGGGTATGTGTATTCACAACTAATTCCTATGGACATTTGTCCTGTTGGTTCAAACATATTTGCACGTACATTGCTGCATGTGCCCTGTTCACATATCCAAACCTGATGACCTGTTGCCATCAATCAACCCTGCATGCTGTTGGATTGTGTACTGTTGTTCAAAATATGCATGTGTTATGCTTGCTGTTCAATGTTTGGAATTCATGGGTGTTTGGTTAATGGGAATACTGATGCATTCTGTTACAACTAATTTTGAATGGTATTGTTTGTTACTAACCCAAGATGTCATAAAATATTTCTAAACATAGGACAACAGGGAAGGCGGGTTCCAGCGGACCCACCTCTCCCACCTCAGCTGGCGAGTGCACCTGGCACTAGTGCCCAGGCCGGAACCTCCTCTGGTGGCCCTGTGCCACCTTCGGGTGGAAGCGCTGCAGGGGATGGGGCTCATCCCCCCTCTGCAAGCGTGGCTGGAGGAGACTATCCACTCACCCTCCAAAGTTTCCGGTCAGTGGTGCGTAGCGAGATCAGGCAGTCTGTTTTTGAACCCCTACGCCAGCTTGAGGCTCGGGTGTCACAACTCACGGGTGTCCCTGCTGCCCGTCCTACACAGCCCCCAGCACAGCCCCGTCCTGGGCTGTGAAGGCACAGTGGCAACTGCCCATGGGTGGGGATCTCAGTTCCACTGTTGCCATCTGTGGGCTCATGGGCTTGCAATATCCAAACATCCGTCCCCGTTAATTGTGTTTCCCCCCGCATGTGTCATACTCTGCCCCTGTAGGCATCTTGTTTGTCTTGTCTGTTAACCTCCCCTACCTACCTCCCCAAATATACCTACTTCCTGTACCTCACATTCCACACTCACCTGAAAAAAAAATAAAAAAAGGGCACTCTGTTCCCGCAAAAAAATTATGCCCCATACATAGCTGCCCATTTTGCAGACATGTCTGCTGGACATGTGAACTGGTAATTATAATTGGCTGTACAACATATTTTGTTGTCCTCACCCCTCTCTCAGGGGTGGAAGGTTTCAAATTTCACACCAAATTACAGACATATGCACAGCTGTTGCTGATAAAGAAATGGGCAGCTATGGGCCTTTCCTACATCCTTCCTGCAAATCCCGAGTTTGTTTTCTTACTGTCCTACCCTCTTTGTGCCCCCTTTTTCACCACCTTCCTATCTCCCCATTTACTTTTCTTTCAAAGAAATTAGCGCGGGTGTGTGCGACAGTAAGCACTTTTAAGCAATTGTAAGCAGGTGTACGCTTGTGTAACAGCTAGCGTGTGCGTGAAGCTAAGCGACAGTGCGCATGCGTCAGCTCTGCGCAAACCTGCGCTAACCCACTTACAACTGCTTAAAAGTGCCTTAGTCACTCTGACTGACAAGGCCTGTAGTCTGCTCAGCAGCAAAATAAAATTCCTCTGTCAGTCTCGAACCCAGGACCTTGGAAACACTAGTCTGCATGACTTACCACTAAGCCATGACTGATATACAAGAAGTTTGTGCTGAAAGCAATATATCATGAAATAGTAGGACTGAATGTAAAGGGAATATAGGAAGGCAATTACACAAAGCTTTTCTTGTATCTTTACTGGCAATTCTTGTGGATTTCTATAACATTAGTGTGATAAGAGAAACAGCCATGCTAGTCGGTAGTTATTAGGTAATAAAGTGACAGTAGCATCTTGCAAACCACGCACACTATCAGAGCAGGATAAACACTGCCATATTTGAACAGGTAAGAGGCCAGACCTCGCAACTGTGACTGATTTACAGGGATGTCCCTGATTTGAAAACAAATGTTAACTGTGCCCCACTGACTCCCTGTGAAATGTACTAACAGTAGGCAGAAAGATGTGGAATCCCACATAATGGTAACTGTCAACTACTGAAAGTATGCACTACTTGCATGTCAGAAATGGTGTAGTAATACATATGCTCAAAATACCCCACAGTCACAACTGCAGAATATCTGAAATATATCACAGGTGTATCCCACTGATATGAACCATTCCCTGAGGCTGATAAAAGATACACCTGAGAGTATCTGAGGCCTGCAAGTGTCACAAACTCACAGGCATATCATTCTGTCTGCTGTCACACACTCTGTGAATAGCTGTAGAATAGCTTCCACAAGCACACCCACATGTAGGTGTACAACCCACAAATATCAAAGGAGGTATCCAACTAATAAAATAAGGACAGTATAGCAGTTTACAAGCACTGCATGTGCCTGCTATCCATAACTGTTAGTACAAAGTACAAGGCCACTACTGCTCAGCAGCAAAATAAAATACCCTTGTAGGTGTCAAGCCCCACACCTTGGCCAGACCAGACTGCATGCAGTACCACCAAACCACAACAAACATATAAGGAATTGCTGCTGAAAGAAATATAGCAAGCATTACAAGGAGTGAATGTAAATGGAAAATAGGAAAGCCATAGCAACACAGTCCAGTAAAGACACCTAGCAGGCATTCAAGGAGTGAATGTAAAGGCCAAATAGTGAAGCCATAGCAACTAATTGCAAGAGCCACTGCTGTATACCAGTTACTCCACAAGTCCCACAGGAAAGCACATACTCCCATTTAAACAGTATTAGTATTATTAGGTGTCAGTTAACATACATACTGAGAAGAATAAACTGGAGGAAGCAATAGTCAGGTGTCAGTACAACATGCATGTCAGTGCCTACAACACAGCCTGAAATATGACAGACATACCAACCTTTACATTCACACAACAGTGTCCACAGCATACCAGCATGGTCCCCACCTTGAAAATCTGAAAGGGCTACGCCTACCTAACCTAACATTTTATAGCACTGTCCTGAAATCACAGTGAGAACTGCAATTACCACACAGCAGGCTGCATGCAATTAGTAAATGCTGGCTAACAATTGGTGCAGAGGCCATCACATGCACATGTGCATATACCTACTAAAGCAGCCTGTCCTCCCAGTCCACACATGCAATACTTTCATTGCAACATCCGGAGGGAGAGACAGAGAGAAAGAGAGAGAGAGAAAAAAACAGAAAAACCAAAAAAGAGACACAGAGACAGCCACCGAAAATAAAACAATACAAAACAGCAAGCTAACCAGCAGCAAGCCATCACAAACAGCAGTGACAAACAAAGGTAATGTAAACTAATAATGTAATAGTCTACATACTGTGAACCCTCCATATGTGTTAGCAGTCTATATATATATATATATATATATATATATATATATATATATATATATATATATATATATATTGTTAGTGAAGGCTGGACATACATATGTATGTGAAGGATTCTATGTGCACATATCAGTGTAGGTTGTAGTGCAACGTACAATGTAGGTTGTACAGTAATGGATGTTTAGCAGTATGTTAGTGTGTGTATTCGTATGTGTAAATAAACAGGTATATATATATATATATATATATATATATATATATATATATATATATATATTATATGTATATGTATATGTATGTATATTTATATATGTATCTATATATAATATGCATATATGTATACATAGATAGAGAGGGATGTAGAAATAGATAGACCCATAATGATACCACAGTACAAGGACAAAATGATTGACTTCAACAATTGGCTAAGCTTCTGGTATCATTCTAAGGGGATCCAGTATTTGTCTGCCTGGGACGACATGATCGACAGTCCACGATGCTTTGCCAGAGATGGCCTGCACCTGTAGCCCTTAGGATTCCGGATACTGGCTAAGACTCTTGCCACCCCTATAGTGCCTTTTTTAGACAAGTTTCAAATGACAAATTCACCACCATAACCGGTGACATCTGTGCAGTGACAGAGACCTGGTTCAAAGCTCCAGAGAGCACCCCTGCATTACCAGGCTTCAATTCATACCACACCTTTTGACCACCTAACCCAGAAAGAAGCACTAAAGGCGGAGGCGTGTCCATATTCATTAAGGATATCCACACCTCCAGGCTAGTTGCACAGCATAATGCATCCGAGATTATCCAAGTGCAACTAACTCTGGGCAAGACCGCAATCCAAATTGTAGCTTGCTACAGACCCCCCACCATGCCCCAGGATTCACACTCCTCATTTCTTGATACACTGGAAAGTATTAGGGTACAACCCAACACCCTAATAATGGGCGATTTCAACTACCCCACCATTAACTGGGAAAACTACTCATGTACCAAATCTTTTGCTCAACATTTTCTAGAATTCATAAATACCAACGCCTTGGATCAACTTATTCACACCCCCACTAGGGGCAGCAATATCCTAGACTTGGTCATCACCAACATGGGAAACCGGTGTACCACACCAGAGGTCAATTCTTCGTTGGTCAGATCCGACCACAAGCTAATCAGCCTAGACATCCACATCCCACCCCCAGCCCCAATTAGGGAAACCATCGTAACAAACTTCTCAAAAGCCAACTTTACACTTCTTAAGACAGAAGTGGCAAACTTCATGACACCCATGCAGATGGACAATAGAGGTATGACTGCCAAATCCTACACAAATGCACTTTATAAGCACTTACACGAGTGCATGGATCATGCTATCCCTAATAGAACCAAGATGTTATCCTCCAGGCAAAGGAAGCCAGTCTGGTGGTCCTCTGCCATAAACAAACTCTACAACAGAAGAAAGAAACTGTTGCAAATATAAGTAAAATCCCATGACTGGAGGAACTCCCTGGTCAACCTTGGTAAGAAGCTGAGATCCCTCATAAAATCCTCCAAAGCTAGTTACAAAAACAAAATTGCCACTGACTCTAAAGACAACTACAAAGCATTCTATAGCTATGTCAAGAATTGAAATGGGAACACTCAGATCTGCTCTGTGTTACAGCATAATGGCACTAAATATACAGAACCAACTGATATTGCCAACATCCTAGCAGATAGGCTCAGTGCTAACTTTACCCCCCTCTCACCCCCTAGAGGGCCCATCTCTATACTGGAAGAATGCAAAGTTCCTATAAACACGGCTGCACAGGTAAAAAACACACTCTCCAAAGCCAAGAACACAGCATCCATGGGACCTGACAATATCCCAGGCTGCATTCTACATGAACTACAGAATGAACTGGCACCCTACCTAAGTACCATGTTCAATCATAGCCTCACCTCAGGCTTTGTACCCACTGAATGGTGCACTGCGACAGTTATCCCACTCCACAAAGGGGGAGCCACGACGGACCGCGGTAACTACCGCCCCATTAGCCTGACAAGCCTGGTCTGCAAGGCCATGGAACGTATCATCATGGAACTCATAAACAAAGACATTGGTAATCTCCAAACTCTGGACCCTACTCAGTTTGAATTTGTAAAAGGCAGATCATGTCTCCTAAACCTGATTGACTTCTTTGAAGCAGTCACCAAAGCCATAGATGATGGTAAAATGGTTCACACAGCTTATCTAGATCTCGCCAAGGCTTTCAACACCACCCCCCACTCTGGAATTATAGATAAGCTCACTAAACTATGTATAAATCCCTATGTCATAAGATGGGTTGCCAACTGGCTCACGGACAGTTCCCACACTGTGAAAGTAGTGTATTCCAAATCCGACATCAGACCAGTGACAAGTGGAGTACCACAGGGTTCAGTCCTGGGTCCTCTCCTGTTTGGTATCTACTTCTCTGCAGTGCAGACCAACACAGAAGGTCTTTGGCTAACAATGTTTGCAGATGACTGCAAACTAGGAGCCATAATCACAACTCCTAACGATGTGGACAAACTACAAAAGGGCCTCACT